>NC_056729.1:1686084698-1686219698 GCF_019279795.1 Protopterus annectens
ACCCTTAGTGATGAGGTGTGCCACATAGAAGGATTTCCTGATTGTTGTGGTGATGTGGTTATTGAAGGTGAGACCTCTGTCCACCTGTGTCCCTAAGTCTCTTATCACACTTTGGGTGTTTAGTGTACTGCCACCTATGTGGTAATTTATGGGTGCATGTTTTTTCCCAAAGGGGATAACTATACATTTCTTGGCATTGAGCTTGAGCCCATGGCTCAGGCACCAAGCATCTGTTTCTGTAAGGCCCTTTTGTAGAATATCCACATCATTTGGGGATTCAATAATGGCTCCCAGTTTGCAGTCATCTGTGAACTTTGTTAGCCAGAGTCCCTTAGTGTTGGCCTGTACTTCAGAGAAGTAGATGCCAAACAAGAGTGGGCCCATGACTGAACCCTGAGGTACTCCACTTGTCACCTGTCTGGAGCTAGATTTGGAGTCGGCTACTTTTACAGTGTGGGTTCTGTCAGTAAGCTAGTTGGCAACCCATCGAGTGATGTAGGGATTAATGCCCAGCTTAGTAAGTTTATCTATTATTCCAGATTAGGGGATGGTGTTAAAGGCCTTGGTGAGGTCCAGATAGGCTGTGTGGACCACCTTACCCTTGTCCATGGCTCTGGAGACTGATTCAAAGAAGTCAATCAGGTGTAGGAGACAAGATCGGCCCTTCTCAAACCCAAACTGCATAGGGTCCAGTGTTTGAAGGTTGCTAATGTCTTTGTTTATAAGATCCATGATAATACATTCCATGGCCTTGCAGATCAGGGTTGTCAGACTGATGGGGCAGTAGCTCCCAGGATCCAATGTGGATTCCCCTTGTGGAGTGGGATAACTGTAGCTGTGCAGCACTCAGTGGGCATGAAGCCTGAGGTGAGGCTATGATTAAACATGACAGTTAGGTGAGGTGCCAATTCATTTTGTAGTTAATGTAGTACACAGCCTGGGATGTCATCTGGTCCCATGGTTGCTGTATTCTTAGCTTTGGAGAGTGTGTTTTTTACCTGTTTGACCGTTATTAAAGGAATTTGGCAATCTGTCGGTATTGAGATGGGCCCTTTAGGGGTGAGAGGGGGGTAAAGTTTGCACTGAATCGATCTGCCAGGATTTTGGCAATATCCTTGGGATCAGTATATTTAATGCCATTCTGTTATAGCTCAGAGCAGATCTGAGCATTGCCATTTAGATGCTTGACATAACTATATAATGCCTTGTGGTTGTCTTTGGAATCTTTGGCAATTTTATTTTCGTAACTACCTTTGGAGGATTTTATGAGGGATCTCGTCTTCTTACTGAGAGATCTCAGCTACTTACTTCTTATTTATCAGATGTCTATCTGTAAAAACAGTAATTGTAATGCATAACTGGTTGGCTAGCTGATGTCTGTCTGTCCTCTGTACAGATGTACAGATGTCAGGTGTCCATCTGGGCTGTTCACAGGCAATCTATGCTGGACTGACACTGACATGTCTGCCCAGCTGTGTTATGAATGCCACAAGTATGAACCCACACCCTGTATACACTGTGATGCCCATGCCCTGGCCCAGCAATCAAGGAACCTCAATCCTCACCACAAACACCAGAGAGGGTGTCTCATATAAGAGGAAAGGATAACAAATACACACAGTAAAGTACAATTTCCCTTAAGTGCACAAAGAGATCACAGTCAGTCTGGTGCTGGTTGCTACCTTGCTCCCCAGGTCCCCAATAAGACTCACCACTGCACAGCTATAGGGTCCAGATCTCAGCCTAGTTGGCAAGCTAACCTCCAGTACGCTCTTTTTTGAACGAATGCTTCATGTCCTGCCAAAGTAGCTGACACACACACACACACACACACACACACACACACACACACACACACACACACACACACACACACACACACACACACACACACACACACACACACACACACACCCTTTGAGATAAGTATTTGTACAACTTCACAGACACTCCTGGGAAAGGCTGACACAGATTCTCCAGCTGTGCCCCTTTACCCAGACTATGCAGTAGTAATTACTGCCACCACCAGCTAATAATTATCAGCTACCCAAAGGCCCTTAAAAGGGTGTCCAATTATTACTGTGCAGTATTATTATCCAATTGGTAGTATAGCCCAGGGCTAAAGCTATAGGAGTGGCTTAGACAGTAAATTCTATAAATATGCAATGTACTCTAGAGATTAACTTATTTCTACATAAACCAGCCACAGTAAAAGGTTTTTAAAATATTTAATAATAAATAATTAAAACACAAGACAATGCTATTACACCACAGTGCTATTCAAGAGTTCAGAGATCACACAGAAACTTAAAATAATTCCATAGTACAGTTCTGACATAACAAAAAAACCCACTTAGTCTAATATTTATAGTCCTAGCTATTTCTACAAGAAAATACACTTCTAAGATAACTTACTTAAGACAACAGGCAGTGCTGAGGTTGGATATCAAGACAAAAATGCTCAATAATTGCTGGTTCTCACTGTTTAAATTGATATTGCAGTTCTGATAAAACATTACATCATTTTTACACTTCCTGGAGTTCCCAGGCTGACACATTAACTACATTTACATTTTAACATCTCGTTTTTGTTATCTTGCAGCTGGTCAGGAACAGAGCAATAAAAATAAATTTGCATGTTTAAGTCTAGCAATTTAACTCTTGGTTAAAACAATAGAAATAATTTCTTCATCTAGACTATTCGGCGACACTGTTCCCTTGAAGGATCACCACATGCTTTTACTGTGTCAGTAGAGAGCACTGTTGCCACATTTTTGTAACAGCATTTCTTTACATTTAAAACAACAAGCCTGTAGTTTACATTTATATTTACAAATTATAGAATTATCTATCAAATTCTATTTGACTAGGCTAACAGCCTTCACCCTTCTCTACCAGTCTTCACCCCCCCCCCCCACCTGGAGAACTCAAGCTAGTTTTTCAAGTGATCATTGATAAATGATGCTTGAGAGGGTTAGGTCTATCTGAGTATACCTCACCCCATTCCCTGTCTTGAGAGCCCATCTGCATTGGCATTGCTACTCCCACTGCGGTGCTGCACTGACATATCATATGCCTGCAACCCCAGGCTCCATCTTAGCAACTTGGCATTTTGCTGACTGGTTCTGTTTAACCATGTTAGAGTGTTGTGATCTGTCATAGCAGTGAATTTCCTTCCATACAGATAAGGCTGAAGTTTCTGCAGTGCCCACACTATGGCTAGACATTCCTTTTCTACAGCTGCATAGCATTCCTCCCTAGGTTGGAGCCTATGACTGAGATAAACCACTGGGTGCTCTTCCCTCTGAAGAAATCTAGCTAAGTACAGCCCCTACCCCAAGGTTCAAAGCATCCACTTGCACAACAAATTATTTGCTGTAATCTGGACTGGCTAACACAGGGGGTCCTCCCAAAGCTTCTTTAAGCTTCTGGAATGCCTGTACACATGCTGGGGTCCACACTACCTTATCTGGCCTGTTCTTCCTTGTCAGGTCTGTGAGTGGAGCAGCTATGGTACTATAACTGGGGCCAAACTTTCTGTAGTACCCTGCTGTCCCTAAGAATGCCCTCACCTGCTTTTTAGTAACAGGTGCAGGCCATACCTGAATGGCTTCCACTTTGGCAGGTTCTTGTCTTATCTTACCACTCCCAGCTCTATTTCCTAGGTAGGAGACCTCTGCCATACCCACCTGACATTTTATTGGCTTAATGGTCAACCCTCCCCTCTGTAGCCTGCTCAGACCTCCCTGACATGCTGAAGGTGCTCTGGCCAGGAATGGCTGTAGATGGCAATATCCTCTAGGTAGGCAAGGGAAAACCCTCCTGCTCCTGCTAGGATATTATCTACCAGCCTCTGGAACGTTGCTGTGGCATTCTTCATCCCAAAGGGCATCTTTGTGAACTCATACAAGCCAAAAGGAGTCACAAAGGCTGACGTCTCTCTAGCACTGGGAGTCAAGGGCACCTGCCAGTAACCCTCGGTAAGATCAATGGTTGTAAGATACTTAGCCCCACCCAGCTGCTCTAGGGCCTCATCTGTCCTAGGCATGGGGTAAGCATCTGACTCGGTATGACTATTTAATTTCCTATAGTCCACACAGAACCTTGTGCTGCCATCCTTCTTTGGCACCAGCACCACTGGAGAGGCCCAGGGACTGTTGAACTCTTGAATCACTCCTAGTTCCAACATCACCTGTACCTCCTCCATCAGAGTCTGTCTGACTCTCTCAGGAAGACTAAAAGAGGCCTTCCTAATAAGCCTTTGGGGTCCTTTATCAACCTGGTGCTGCACCAGGTGGGTGCACCCTGGCTTCCCTGTGAACATGTCCCCAAACTCCTGCAACACTGCTCAGATTTCTCGAACCTGGGTAGGAGATAGCTGCTAGGACATTGCTACCCCTTCCACTGAGGTATCAGCCCAAGCCTCACTGAGGAGATCAGTCCCCAGATCCCCCTCAGACTCCTCCTGCAATCCACTGCAAATGCTCAGCACCAGGGCCTCCCTATCATGGTAAGGTTTCATCATGTTAACATGGTACAATTTGTGCCCCTGCCATCTGCCTAGCAGTTCCACCATGTAGTTAACATCACTTACCTTTCTTACCATCTTGTAGGGTCCTTCCCAAGTTGCTTGCAGCTTGTTGTGTCTGACAGGAATGAGAACCATTACCTGCTGCCCTACAGTATACTCTCTAGCGTGAGCATTCCTGTCATACCACACCTTTTTATGTTGTTGGGCTTCTGCCAGGTTCTCCTGAGCCAAGCCCAAGAGTTCCCTGAGCCTTGTCCTGAGGTTTAGGATGTATGCAACAACAGACTCCTTGTGAGACTCGCACTCACCTTCCCCCTCATTTCTAATTAAATCTAGAGGTCCCCTCACCCTATGCCCATACAGCAACTCAAAGGGTGAAAATCCTGTGGATTCCTGGGGAACCTATCTGCAAGCAAACAACAGGTGAGGCAAATATTTGTCCCACTACCTCTTAAACTGATCTTCAAATGTCCGTAGCATGGACTTGATTGTAGAGTTTAACCTCTGAACAAGACCATTCATCTGGGGATGGTGGGGGGGGGGGTCTTCATGTGCTTCACCCCACAGGATTTCCACAGATAAGCCAGCAGGTCTGACATGAAATCGGCACCTCTGTCAGATAGTATTTCTTTTGGGAAACCTACCCTGCTGAAAATCTCTAACAATGCATTTTCCACCTTCTCTGCCTTAATGGAGGACAAAACCACTGGCTCAGGGTATCGTGTAGCATAATCCACTACCACTAGGATATACCTTTTGTGGAACTTGGGGTACTCAGAGGACCCACAATATCCATAGCTACCCTCTGAAATGGCTCCTCAGTCACAGCAAAGGAATCAAAGGAGCTCTCACCTTGTCTCCTTCCTTGCCTACCTTTTGGCACTGCTTACAGTTCCTGCAGTGCCCTGTTACATCTCTGGAAATTTCAGGCCAATAGAAGTTTTGCAAAAATGCCTCTTTGTACGTTTTATGCCCATATGACCTGAAAAGGGAATATTATGGGCTATGGCTAGAAGTGCCAGATGGTAAGCTCTAGGCACTACCAACTTCTGTACTCTCTCACCTTCTAACCCTCCCTCTGGGGTCCACTCTCTGTATAGTAACCCTTTGTCCCAGTATACAGACTCTGCCTTCCCTTGAGAATCATGTGCCTCCCTACCTACCTGCCTCAAGCCTTGCAATGTAGGGTCTGAGAGATGAGCCTGTCTCAACTCTCTCCTTGTAACCCTTCCCAGCTCCCCTTCCACAGGAAGTCTGGCCTACTCTGACAGTGGTGCCTCACTGTCAGCCTGGGTACTACTACTCACCTCTACCTTTGCAGTTTCCCTGTACAAGGGACCATCAGTACCCATAAGCAGCTGTGGCTCACCTTCAGTCTCACTGCTGCAGTGTAGCTCACTTCCTGAAGTAACCACCTCACCAGTCCTGGCTGCAAGTATGCAGTCTGTCTGGGTCTCCCCCAGGCTACCAGGCCCACATGCTTGTCTCCTAGCCTCACTGCATGTAACTGCATAAGTACATGGTACTGCCTCATCCAAATCCTTCCCTCTCAGGACATCTGCAGGATTGTAGTTTAGTACCCCTGTTTTCGGTGCATGAATATAAAGTTAATATAAAAAAATATAATATTTAATGGGTGCACACTGTTTCTCAAGACAACCTACTATTGGCATTTTGTCTTTCCCACTTACTGGCTCCCTCACCTTTGGTTCCCCACCTTACATCCATGGACACCTGTATGCCACATGGCCCCACTGGTTGCATTCAAAACATTTAACCCTAGCTCCTGGACATGTACTTGGACTAGTGGCTTCCCCTGCTACTGGCAGACTCTGTTGTGGCAGTCTGTGCTGCCCACCATGGGTTCCTTTAGACCCATGAGCAGTACTGAGGGTCCCCTTCCTGTGCACGGCTGCCCTGCTGGCCAGGTATAGGTCTCTCTTCTTCCCCAACTCATCTGAAGTAGCACATTGTCTATCAGCTAACCAGATCCTCATGCCCTCAGGCAAAGTGCTAAGGGCTTGTTCCCTCACCAAAAGGTCTGCCAGCCCTTCAAAAGTGATGGCCTGACATCCACTCACCCAACTATGGAAATAAGTGCTCAGTTCAGCAGTATATTCACACACACTTTCATCTGCCTTGTGTCTATGCTCATGAAACTTTTTCCTATACATTTCAGGTGTTAGCTTAAAACATTCTAAAAGGCATTTTTACAGCAGTATAATCAAAACAGACAGAGTCAGGCATTTTAGCTAATGCATTTACAGCTTTACCATGGAGTAAGGGGGTCAGGAACCGTACCCAGAGCCTTTGGTCAACACTAAACTCTTTGCTTACCCTCTCAAACATATGAATGAAACTATCAACATTATCCCCCTCTTTAAATTGCAGAAGAAATTTACTGACCTGTTGTGCTTCTGGAGTCCAGTTACTCCCTTCCCAATTTCCTCCATGACTCTGGCGAAGAGTCAGCATTTCCATCTCATGCCTCCTCTGATGCTCCTTTCTTTGGCTTCTATCTCCAAATGCCTGGCCTCCAACTAAAATCTCTTTAGCTCCAGCTGGATTTTTAAGTCCACTGCAGAAAGGTTGAGCTGTCCATTCTCTGAGGATATTTTATCTCCACTGCCACGCAGAAAGGTTGAGCTGTTCATTCTCCGAGGATATTGTATCTCCACTGTCAGGTTGATTGTCCTCCTGGATGCTGTTTTCTGATGCAGCTGTAACCAAGGCTGCAATCAGGTCTGCCTTAGTCAAGTTTCCATGCACCAGTCCACTAGCCTGGCACATCTCCACCAGCTGGCTCCTTGTCAGCTTTCCATACTCATCTGCTGACATGCTGCCTGCTCACCCTGACTAACTAAGCTAACAAAAGAAATAAAACAATCATGATCTGAACTCTGAGTATTCACTGCGTGGCTGTTTTTGAGCACAAAACAGCTTCAGAGATCACTGGACATAAGCTACAGGATTCACTCTACCAACACCACTGCAAGCCAGTTAGTATTTGACAACTAATTAATATGTGATGTGGATATCCCACAAATGTGAAATGGACCCCACCACTGCAAACCACATGTGACGTCCACGCCCTGGCCCAGCAATCAAAGAGACTCAATCCTCAGCACTAACAGCAGATAGGGTGTCTCATATAAGAGGAAAGGATAACAAATACACACAGTAAAGTACAATTTCCCTTAAGTGCACACATAAATCACAGTCAGTCTGGGGCTGGTTGCTCCCCAGATCCCAGCCTAGCTGGCAAGCTAACCTCCAGTACCCTCTCTGTCCAACCAGTGCTTCGTGTCCCTGCCCAAGTAGCTGACACACACACACACACACACACACACACACACACACACACACACACACACACATATACACACTTTGAGATAAGTATTTATACAACTTCACAGACACTCCTGGGAAAGGCTGACACAGATTCTCCAGCTGTGCCCCTTTACCCAGTCTATACAGTAGTAATTATCAGCTACCCAAAGGCCCTTAAAAGGGTGTCCAATTATTACTGTGCAATATTATTATCCAATTGGTAGTATGACCCAGTGCTAAAGCTATAGGAGTGGCTTAGACAGTAAATTCTATAAATATGCAATGTACTCTAGAGGTTAACTTATCTCTACATAAACCAGCCACAAGTAAACTGTTTTTAAAATATTTAATAATAAATAATTAAAACACAAGACAATACTACTATCCCACAGTGCTATTCAAGAGTTCAGAGATCACACAGAAACTTAAAATAATTCCCTAGTACAGTTCTGACATAACAGAAAAACACTTAGTCTAATCTTTATAGTCCTAGCTATTTCTACAAGAAAACACACTTCTAAGATAACTTACTTAAGACAACAGGCAGTGCTGAAGTTGGATATCAAGACAAAAAATGCTCAATAATCTCTGGTTCTCACTGTTTAAATTGCTATTACAGTTCTGATAAAACATTACATCATCTATTTACACTTCCTGACATATTAACTACATTTAGATTCTTAACATCTCCCTTTTGTTATCTTGCAGCTGGCTGGGAACAGAGCAATAAAAATACATTTGCATGTTTAAGTCTAGCAATTTAACTCTTGGTTAAAACAATAGAAATAATTTCTTCATCTAGACTGTTCTCTTGAAAGGGTCACCACATGCTTTTACTGGGTCAGTAGAGAGCACTGTTGCCACATTTTTGTAACAGCATTTCTTTACATTTAAAACAACAAGCCTGTAGTTTACATTTATATTTACAAATGATAGAATTATCTATCAAATTCTATTTGACTAGGCTGGCAGCCTTCACCCTTCTCTACCAGTCTTCACATACACCACATGCCATGGACTCCTCAACTACACTAGCACAGTCACCAGAACATGTTTGAGAACAGGTCTTCAACCCAGACACTGGCCATGTTATGTAATATATCTTGCATACAGGTCAGTTGGTGCACTTAACTGGGCCTCTGCAAGAGACAACCAGATGATTGGATGTTGCATGCAACTGTTACCCTGAGGAATCAGTTGTGTGGCATCAGTTCATAGATGGCTGGCTGACAAATGTCAGGTGGCATGATAACACTGTACCAACATCCCCAGTCTTCTCATCTATCCATGGACAATATCCTGGTATACACCTAGGAACACCTGCACCTATGGGCCCCTGTACCAACATATGTGTTACTGTGTATTGCTGATAATAACAGTGTTTGTGTGTTTGTAAACCTACAGTTGATAATACCCCTAGGGCCACCTCACACACTGCACCCCCCCCCCATTGCCATAGTTAGAAATGGCTGCTGCTGTACTGCACCTTACATGTACCTTGTCATACTCTTCATCCTATGGGCTACCTGGAGCTTGCAATACCAGCATAACACTGGGGTACAAATGGCTAGATAGCTATGGATTACCTTCTGAGTCTTGGCAAATGTGTGTATGTGTGCAAGTGTGCATATTTGTAGGATACATCATTCTGAGGCCACATTGTCCAAATACAATACAACTGCACATACTCTGTAAGGCATAGTGATGTTGCTGACATTCACAGAACCATGACAATCAATCACCCTACTATCCCAGTAGCATGTGAAATACATGCATATCCCTGTAGTAGGACTGTTGAGATAGACAAAGGTTTGTATTGCAGTCCTGGTCAATGTGTGATTGTGGGTATGTCAGATTATTATCATGGGTGTCAGTGAGCAACATACCCAATGTGTGGTGTGGGTGTTGGGTATACTGTTGTGACACCATGGTACCCCCAGCACATGTTCCAAGGTCCATTGTATGAGGACCACTGTCACCATCAACCATAGATGTAACTGAGTACACTATACAGGCCAATGATGCCTGTGCTGTGTGCAAAGTATCTGTAACAGAATGGACTCACTGACATGGTAGTTTGCACTGGTAAACCCAGGTCTGTTAGATGTGTCTATGACTGTAATGTGTTTGTCAGTGTGTCTATGACAGTATAAACCAAAAAATAAAGCACTATCGTTGCAAGTCCCCAGAACACTCTTTATTAACACAAGAATTAAGCGCTTTCGTCAATCTAGTTGACTTCATCAGAATAAACCTAAGAAACAATTAAAAAACATTTATATACTGTCAACTTGTCCATGATTGGTTTACTCACTTCCCAATAGTGAAACAGTATATTAAAACAATTAATATTAAAAAACTACAAAAATTAACTTGTTAAAAAAGAAATATTCTTTTAAAATATTTAACCAGTTCTCCATTTAAAAAATATTATGTTCAACAACTTTAAGAAAACTAAACATAAGCATAATTGCTGTAAATAAACTTTTAAATATGCTCTGCTTTTTCTTTAAGAATGGGTAATAAACTTAAATAGTCATTTAAACCAGGGGGAAAGTTTGCTGCTAACCTCAATTGCCACAAAAGTTCTTTTTTGTATAAAGCATTCTGCCAATCTCCACCCCTAGCATCTATGTTTATCACATCAAGAATAGCAAATTTAAAACCTGTATAGCATCACATTGGGTACTGTGTTTATACAGAGAATTGGTTTCCCTTTTGTTTTTTATATCCTACAAATGCTTGTATATCCTAGTTTTGAATAACCTCTCAGTCTTCCCAATGTAGTAGGAAGTACAGGTGTTGCACCTGGCAATGTATACCAGCTTGCTTGAGTAACAATTACCTTTTTTTAGGTAAACCATACTTTTGTTTTTATTGTCTAAAAAGATCATGTTTTCTTGTAGAATATAAGGGCAATAACTACACCTACCACAGGGTCTGCTGCCATTTGTTATTTCACTTTTTGTTGAGTTATGATGTTTGTTTTCTATAATTCTTTTAATGTTAGGGCCAATTTTAGTAGTGAAAACAGGTTTTTCCCCAACCACTTGAAAAATATCATTGTCAGTTTTAAAAATGCTCCAGTTCTTATGTATTGCTTCCTTGACTTGTTGATATAGAGGACTGTACTGTATAATACATGTTTGTTCAAAGTTAACATTACTCACATTTTCAACATTTTTCCCGAAGTTAAGAGTTTTGTTCAACCCCTTACCTAATAAAGGGGTATATTTTTTACCCCACTCCTTTAAAACTTTGTTAAATGTGTTGTCAATGAAATCAACAGGGTAGCCTCTATCTAAAAACATATCTTTCAGGAAATTAAATTCACTGAGGACATCTTCCTTCAATGATGTCATTCTGGCTAGCCTAATGGCTTGTCCTTTGATAATACTTCTCTTCTGGGATATCGGATGATGACTTTCAAAGTATAGATAGTTGTTACAAAAAGTTTTTTTACGATATATCCTAGATATAAATTTTTCTTTATCTTTAATAATTTTTGTGTCCAAGAAACTAACCTCTTGGGAATGAAAATGAAAAGTGAACTTCAAAAATTCGGTAGTATGATTAAGGTATTGGATGAACAGAGGGATGCTATCCGCAGTTCCCTTCCACAAAATAAAAATATCATCCAAAAACCTACAATAAAAAGTTATATTAGTAAAAAATTCACTCTTAAACACATGCTCTCTTTCCCACTCTAATAATACTAGATACTAGGTTAGCAGACGTTGGGGCACACGCTGCTCCCATTGTTACACCCCTGACTTGTTGAAAATATTCACCCTCAAAGAAGATGTAGTTGTTTTCCAAAATAAGTCCCATTATTTCACATATTAAATGAACTTCATCACAATGTAATTTGGACAAACTAAAAAGTGTTTCCTCAAAATAGGTTAAACCTTCTTGTTTAGGAATACAGGAAAACAAGTCTACTACATCAATGGTCAAAAGAAACCCTTCAGCACACCACAAATCATTTTTTAGTTGTCCAAGAAAGTCCCAAGAATCCTTAACCAGGTGTGGGCATAACTCAATAACATGTTTAATCTTTCTGTCTGCATATACAGATAGATTGTGAGTTTTAGATCCAGCAGCCGAAAAGGTGGATGTTCTAAACTTTTGTGTATTTTTGGTATGCCGAAGATGACTGGAATTTTAGGGTGCATATTCAAAAGAAAGTCATAATCTGACCTAGTAATCCTTTGGTCTATTAAATATTCATACAGGAAACTGTCTATTCTCTGATAAGCAATGCGTATCTCGTTCCTGGAACATGTTGAATAATTTATACCATTAAATAGTATAGTTTGCATAACATTAGTATAGTCATCACTGTTATACAGGACAATACCACCCCCTTTGTCAGGTACCATAACTCGTATACTCCTATCATCCTTCAACCTTTGTAATAAATTTATTTCGTCAGTGTTAAGGTTGTAAAAAATTCTTTTTTGTTTACCCCAAATCTTGTAAATATCATCTAATGAGAGGATGCAGTGGGGGATTAAATGTACTGCTTTTTTTCAGACCTACTGTTGATTGATGTTTATCACCTTTTCCATTTTTCAGATACATTAATTTTAAATTCATTTTCCTTAGATAAAGTTGTAAATCCACTAAAGTGTCAGCTAGGTCATGAAGTTTTGTGGGTACAAATTTAAAACCCTTAGAAAAAAGGGAAAAATGTTCCGATAAAATGTCCTTGTCTGTGTAATTATAAATGTGAAAACCATTCAAAGTATGCTGTACGTTGTTCAGAAATGGGTCTAAATTAGGGTCTACTACCACCTGGGTGAACCCCTGTGCTTTTGCACCATCTTGCCGTAGGTTGAATAATTTGCTTGCTTGCGACTTGCTATTCTTTTTGAGCGTCTTGGTAGGGGAAAATCCTGATAAACTAAATGCTGATTTCCCTCATCCTCAACAAAACATTCTTCTTCATCTATCATTTCAAGATCTAAAGGATCTGAAACAAACTCACCCCCAATCACATCATTAAAGTTATCACTATTCCCTTATCATAGGAAATTAGTCTCTCAGTAGGATACACCTTTCCATATTTGTACTGTTTAACATCTCTATCAAGTTTCCTGGTCTTTTTATTAAAAATATCATCACATTTCTTTTCTACCCTGTTTAGTATCTTGTTATACAATCCCTGATACTGATCAAACAATAAATCAATAATAATCATCTGGTTAAGTTGGTCAACCTCTTTATGCAAATTTACTTCCATCTTTTCGTAAAGTGATACACTTCTAGCAAGTAATTCAAGTCCCCACTTACAACATGGCTGTAATTTCACAAATACTTTCTTAGTTGTAATGTATTCCAAAAGGGAATTTAAAAATTCTGAGACATGTGGCACATTTTTTTATAAATGCATTCATTCAAATAACATATTTCTATTTAGCACATTTTGTACTTAAAAAGTCTTTTTTCAAAAATATAAATCATATCCTTTAAGGATTTAAAACTGTTAGAAACATTGTCTTTTCCTTTATAAACAGTTTTAGTACCACCAGTTGCATGAGAAAAAGAATAATGCTTTTGAATTATAACACCATATTGTTCATTTCTTTTTTAACAAGTTAATTTTTGTAGTTTTTTAATATTAATTGTTTTAATATACTGTTTCACTATTGGGAAGTGAGTAAACCAATCATGGACAAGTTGACAGTATATAAATGTTTTTAATTGTTTCTTAGGTTTATCCTGATGAAGTCAACTAGATTGATGAAAGCGCTTAATTCTTGTGTTAATAAAGAGTGTTCTGGGGACTCGCAACGATAGTGCTTTATTTTTTGGTTTATCTGTTGTTTTAGAGCACTATTGCACCACCTTCTTTTTGGTTTATTTGTCTATGACAGTATGGCATACTATGTGTTGTCCAGTAGCACCCAGTACATCCCTAATTACCATACTGTTCAAGGCCTGGTGATGTGCCTCACCTAAGAGGAGACTCGGGACACACCTCATCCTACAGCTGTGTGTTGTGTGCAATTACACCAAAAACATTAGTATGAATATCTACCTAGGTAGGGGTTCTACTGTCAGTGTTGCTAAGTATGTGTGTGTATGTGAAGGGATCTACTTCAGTTCACTGAATATACATGTCACAGGAGGTCATCTATCCATGAACTGACTGGCATATGATGACATGTCAAAGGACTCCTGTGATGGGAATTATGCCCATCAAAACTGGTGGTAGATATGTACATGCCCTCTTTTTGACTGGAGAGCTGAACACTGATACTGGAGTTGGTATATATAGTTGGGTGTGGATGTTGTGGACACAGCCACCCTCATTGGGGTTATTGTGTGTATCCCGATGCTTAGTCTGCTTTAATACTGTACAGTGTATGTTAATAGGTTAGGTAGTCATCAATCACACCATGTGCAGCTGTACACCACCCCACAACCTCCAAAGTGTAGGGCTGTGCCACACACACCAGCACACCTATGTTTACCAACATCAGGATTGCCGTAAATATGGAAGAGGTCACATACCCTGCCAGTACCATCGTTGATGACATTAAAGTAGCAGACTGATTATGTACTGCTGTGATGTTCTGCCTATTATGTCTTGGTGGAATTAAATAGGCTAAAATGTGTTTACTGACAAATACATCCATGTGTACAGTAATGTTCATAGGTTCGTACTAAGCTAACTGCCCTTGCGAGCCATTTTAAGCCTAGCCAATTATTTATTTATTTATTTATCCCTTGTGAGAGTCAAACCCTGCACCTTGTGTTTGTAAGGCGAACACCTTAACCATTAGGCCACCCTCCCAACCTCAATGTGTGTGTATAGCATCAACACCAAAGCCTCTGTGTGTGTCTGTTATACAAAAACATGTGGTGTGTGCCACCCAGTACACTGTACATTGTCCACTGTAGAAGGGCTGCTGACATCAGCCACCATGCACTCATGTGTATACACCCCTCAGACCTATCAGCCATGTGGCACATGCAGTAATTATTATACAGACCTATTACCTGTGTTCAGCTGTACCCAGGATAAGACACAGTCAAAATGTGTCACCACAGTGCCTAACCCCTTGTAGGAAACAACAGCAGACCAAACCCCTGATGACACATGTACACCTACAGCAGAAACGGAATACATTATGGAGACCACTATCAGTCAGTGGTGACACCAGTTATATTGCATCATGCCTGCGCAGCTACACATCCTGACATGTAAGCATTAAACTTGCCTGCTGAAACCATATTACACAACATTACATTGCTGCACCTTAGTACATTCACCCTGTGCATCAGAACCAGAGTAGCCTGTCCCTGCATCGATGGTATGGATGACAGGGATGTGGCACAGGTATCATCATATGCACAGGGTGTAGTGTGGGTTTACCAAAGACCTAGGCAGAGCCATTTGGTTGACATCATGGGTGTGTGTTAGGGGGCTTTGCTATTAATTGGGCTGTGAAGATGTGGCATGTGTAGGTATGGAGGTGTCCTAGCTGTCTTGGTGATGTATGTGTGTGTGTGTGTGTGTGTGTGTGTGTGTGTGTGTGTGTGTGTGTGTGTGTGTGTGTGCATGTATGCACACAGTTTTGCCATTTGCCTGCCCTATACATGGGTTTTTTGGAAGCTGCAGACTGTACATGGCAGGGTGTGCAGTTTACTGTCTCTGGCCACAGACACGAAAACTGTGCCTGCCGGGAGTTCCACAGGCACTACCAGGTACAAGGCCAGATATGGTATTCTCCCCTGGGGATGACACCTGTCTGCTGGATCTGGGTTCCTGTTGGGACCAGCCAGGGACATGTGCACATGGCCTGCTGTGGTGTGGTGTGGACAGCACCCCCCTGCAGTGCAGGTGCTGGTACTGCCACTATAAGAGTGGCTACGACTTCTTGCATGTCCACGTAGGCCTCCACCTGTTGGTGTTGCTGACCTATGTCCATGTGGCTGTCGCCGTATTCCCACCATATGCTCTAACACGGAGGTTGCATGGTCAACCAGTCCCACCAGCTCGCCAACCCATCTGTCCATGACCTCTGCAAAATAATGGTGGGCACCTGTGAGATCACGGATGGTGTTAATAACAGCTGAATGAGTAGCCCTCTGTAGCCTCAGACCCTGCCTGGTATACCATTCCATATGTGCCTGTGCCTCCATGACAGCCCAAAACATGCATCTGGTGACACCAGCTGTGGCACTGCTGCCGGGGCATGCATGATGTCCGGCAGCCCTCCTACAAGCACCCCGTGTACATCTGCCTGTGTGGTGACCTATGGCTGCTATGTACAAACACACTTGCCATAGTTCCCACACTACCCTGTTCCATGCCACCACCTGCCAACTGCCCCTGATCTATGGCCACTGGTGATGGGGTATGTATAGGCAATGTGACTGTGTGCGGGGATGGAGTGGATAACAGTGGAATGTCAACCAATGGCACAGCTTCAGCCAATGACAACCCCACCTGTGCCTCACCGCACCTATCATCATTGTCAGAGTCTGTATGGACACTAACTTCAGATTGCCTGCAGGAGGAACCCTGACCCACCTTGCCACCTGTGAGGGGAAAACAGAAACCTTACTTTCAGACCTGTATGTCATTGCTTACCTCTACACCCACACACACTCCCTCCTACACCTCTCCACACCCCCCCCACACACACACACACGCACGCACACACTTACAGGTGAGATGGCACAAAGATATCACACAGACCTCTAATTACCCAGATGTCAGCATGCATGACATACAGCACTCAACAGTAAAGTCAAGAACACAGCATCCATGGGACCTGACAACATCCCAGGCTGCATTCTACATGAACTACAGAATGAACTGGCACCCCACCTAAGCCCCATATTCAATCATAGCCTCACCTCAGGCTTTGTGCCCACTGAATGGTGCACAGCAACAGTTATCTCACTCCACAAAGGGGGAGCCACCACGGACCCTGGGAACTACCACCCCATTAGCCTAATGGGCCTGGTCTGCAAAGCCATGGAACATATCATCATGGAACTTATAAACAAATACATTGGTAATCTCCAAACTCTGGACCCCACCCAGTTCAGGTTTGTAAAAGGCAGATCATGATTCCTAAACCTGATAGACTTCTTTGCAGCAGTCACCAAAGCCGTAGACAAGGGCAAGGTGGTTCACACAGCCTATCTAGATCTCGCCAAGGCTTCTGACACCATCCCCCACTCTGGAATTATAGATAAAATCACTAAACTAGGTATAAATCCCTATGTCACAAGATGGGTTGCCAACTGGCTCACTGACAGAACCCACACTGTGAAAGTAGCAGACTCCAAATCCAACTTCAGACCAGTGACAAGTGGAGTACCACAGGGTTCAGTCCTGGGTCCTCTCCTGTTTGGTATCTACTTTTCTGAAGTACAGGCTAACACAGAAGGTCTTTGGCTAATGAAGTTTGCAGATGACTGCAAACTAGGAGCCATAATCAAAACTCCTGACGATGTGGGCATCCTACAAAAGGGCCTCAATGAGACAGATGCCTGGTGTCAAAGCCATGGCTTCAAGCTCAATGCCAAAATGTGCATTGTCATCCCCTTTGGTAAAACCACTATACCCATGAGCTACCACAGGTGGTTGTCTAGTTAACACTGAAAGTGTGATAAGAGACCTTGGGACACAGGTGGACAGTAGTCTCTCCTTTGATAATCACATCACTACGGTAGTCAGGAAATCCTTCTACGTGGCACACTTCATCACAAAAGGTTTCTCATCCAGGAAAAAAGAGATCATTGTTCCTCTCTACTCGTCACTCATTAGACCCATTATAGAGTGCAACACCCCTTTTGGTATGTACCTCACAAGAGATCTACAACAACTGGAAAGGCCGCAGAAATACCTCACAAAGAGGATAACATACAAAGCTATGTCAAACTCAGAGCTGTTGGACATGCTCCACTTAAAGAAACCCCAATCCATCCAAGCTACTTGCTCTAGGGACCTAAACCTTGTTGCCGCAATAAACAGAGCATGCTGGAGGGATAGATTCCTGTCCCAGAGACTTCCCATACTCTGGAACAACTACCTGTCTATATCAAACAAAGCTCCTCATTAGCACTCTTCAAGGAAAAGCTTGATGATTGGATGGGAAATAGAAAATTCACCCCGGGGATCACTTCTGTGTCTCTGCTCAACAGGGACACAGGAAAATAATTTTCTTGGGTGACGAAAGCCAGGGTATCTTTTTGGCTAGGCTTATATAGGCCCTAGGGCCAATATCCTAGTACCTACCTATGAACCTATGAATAGTATTGGAAAGCTCATGGCAGATTAGGATGTGGGTTAGCATAAAAGGATAGAAAGATCCTACAAACTCTCCTGAAAATAGGAGGCTTCAACAAGAAGGGACTAAAGCTAGACTCAGAATGGAAGTCCCTGAGGAGAAAACTGAAATAATTAGTGAAACCTTAGAAAACAACATTTCCACTAAGTCTCCTTCAAGCATTTAGATGGTCCCAGTCAGGAGCTCAGATACAGAGAAACTGCAATAAAAAGGGGAAAACAGGGAGGAGGCATTAAGGAATTGAGGAATTAAGTCAGATTTTATTAACTGGGCGTAATAAAGGAAATTTAATATTTTGTGCAGGGCACCATGAGTGTCAGAAAACACTTCCAAACTATGTCTTTAAAGTCCTGTTATCCATTTACCTATAATAGAGTTGCCTTTTGAGCACATTGCCATGGACATCATTGGACATTTAATTTAGCCAGTAATGGACATCAGTGTATATACTGCTAATCACTGGCACTAATGCTATAGCAAGGCGGGGGATAGTTCTACTGTTTATCAGAGATTTCAAAAGGAATATAAAGGTCACATTGAGGAGGACAGAAAGCATTAGGACTAGCTTCTACCCTTCTTCTGCTTGTTATGCAAGACGTACCACAGGCAGGACAGACTCTGCAGGGTGTTGTTGGACATCACCAAAGGGCTGTGTGAAGAGGAAAACTCTCCATTTAAGAGTGTAGAGGAGCATTAAACTAGCTGCCAAAAATGATTAAAAATGGTAATGCTCATATCCTGACAGCATACAGAAAGGCCACAAGTCACCTGACAAGGAATTTATAAGAGAAATGTTAGAAATAGACTATTCCAATTTAGGGACAGTTATTGGTCTTTGTTTCCACTGCCAAGAACAAGTTTTTAGCCAAGTGACAGAGATCGCTTTGAGGTAACAGAAAAAGTTGGCTACATGAATTGCAAAGTCTGACAGATAAGAAAGAGATGCCCTGAGTAAATATACCATATGAACATGTTAAAGTCCTGGAGAGATATACAGACAACTATGTTAAGTTTAGCAGCTAATATCATAGGATCTGATATAGAGAAGACACTGTCACTTCTATCGCAGGTCTGGAGGGGCAATATACTATCCAAACCCAAGGAAGAGGAGATAAAGGAATTCATGTTTTTGAACAAGGAACTCTTCTCAGATCTTCTTGGTAAAGCTATCTTAATCAAACACCACACAGAAACTAACCCACAAGAGGAGATTAATCTAAAAATCACATAGAAACTTACCCACAGTAGAAGGTGAACCCAGAACGCTGCAGGATTCCTGAATCTCAAAGGAAGGCAGCCTGAAAGAAAGTAAAAAAAAAGGTGCTCTGTTAAGGTGTTATCGAAGAGTCCACCAGTGACTGGAATAGCCCTATTGTTTTGTTGCCTAACCTAGATTAAATCATTGAGTTCTGTAATTACTTCAGGGAACTTAACACCATTTCTAAGTTCAATAATTGTCCTATGCCTAGAGCAGATGAACTGATAGACCATCCAAAAAAGTTAGGTTCTTAACCACCTTGGACCTAATGAGAGATTACTGTCAGAGTTCCACAGTTGAAGAGACTAAAGAGAAAACTGCCTTGTTAACCCCCAAAGGCCTTTTCCAATTTACAGCCATCCTGTCTGGACTTCAAGTGGCCCCAGATAACTTCACTGATGAATGGGGTCCTGAAACTCCATTCTCCCTAGGTCCATGTATATCCCCCCAAAATTTAACATTATGCTATTTTGTACTCCTAAAAACTGATCAATGTCTGTCCCCCCCGGTAGTATGGGATAACTCAAATAATTCAATATCTAATATTACACAGCAAAAATATCTAGGAGTGCTCTTTTTTCTTGCATATATAACATAAGGCTCATAGACAATATAGTCAACAAAACAATTTCACACATATTATCCCACACTGCAAGACAGTCTATAGCTAGAAAGGTCATCCTTCCCAGAACTGAATATGCCTAACTTCTATTCACACATCACTCTAGCACCAACACACAAAAAGTACAGGTATAGGAAAACAAAATCTGTTCTTTTGCACTGCTAGCTGAAATCAGTACTGGCTGCTGTGAATGTTTAAAGGGATTTCATTGGCTACCACTAGCTGGGCTACTATGCTACTCAGGACTCAGCTGTTCAAAATAATCATGCTAGACCAATGTCCCCTCCCCAAACTAAAATCAACCTTACAGATAAAAGAACCATCCTATCCATTAAGAGAAAGTCAGGATGATGACATCACTTTGATGAGATTATGTTTTGTCAGTAAATTTCAGCCAGCAACATGGAATCAACTTCCTGGACTTCCTGGTATCTTTGTCCATTATTAGGTCTAATTTTAAAGCCATCTCCTTCAAAATGAAATTGAAACAAGAGACCTCTTCCACTCAAGGTACCTTTAGAAATTTGTCTAAGACAAACCATCTCCTAAGTGATACATTGGCAAGGTTCAAATCCACACCAAACCCAGATAACCACGCTGCTTTGCCAGAGATGGCCTGCACCTGTCGCCCTTGGGATTCCGGATACTGGCAAAGGCTCTTGCCACCCCTATGGTGCCTTTTTTTTTTTGCAGGTTCAAAATGACAAATTCACCACACAACAGGTACAACAAGCAAGCAAAATCTGAGGGTAATGCTACAAACTGCTAGTCTAAACCTCCAAAAATCCACTCAGGCACTCACAAAAATGAAAATTGACATCATCTGTGTGATGAAACTCCACTGAATATTTGGAAACATATACCACGACATTATACCAACTGTACCTTGTAGGAACAAGCGTAGGGGAAATCCCCAGTAAAAGACCGCCATGGCGGAACCATAATATCAATAGTTTTTACAATAAAAGAAGAACATTTTGATCAAAAGTAAGAAGAGTAATTTTCAGAATGATACAGCCCTTGTCATTAAAATATACAAACAACTCAGGAGCTTAATAAAATCCACCAAAGCCAAGTTTCTGGCTAAAATAGCTACCCATGCCAAAGACAATCACAAGTCTTTTTTTAGTTTTGTTTGTAATCTCAGAAGCACAGAGCAACAGTATGTTGAGCTGATTGTGAGTGATGTTAGCTAGAGTGAGGCTGTAGATAAAGTGAACCTACTGGCTAATGAATGCAGCTCAAACTTTAACCCTTTTCCCCCTCCATCTGTCCCACAAGATATATCTGAAATCAGCTCGCCTCCAACTATCACACAAGACTAAGTCCTAAAAGCGCTATCAGAAGCTGAAAATACTGCATCAATGGGTCCTGACAATATCCCTGAGTGCATCTTAAATAACACCAAAATATGATTTAGCTTTCCCCACTAACAACACTCCTCAACCTCAGCCGTCATGCAAGTTTTGTACCAAGAGAATGGAGAACAGCTACAGTCATTCCTCTGCATAAAGGAGGAGCTTCCACAGACCGAGGCAATAACAGATCCATAAATCTGACCAGCTTGATATGAAAAACCATGCAAATACTTATCCTGGAACTCATCAATAAGGACACAGAGAACCTCCAAACAGCTACAGTGAAGTGTGAATAGAAGTAGGACATATTCAATTTTGGGAATGATGACCTTTTTAGCTATAGACTGCCTTGCTGTTGGGGATAATAGGTGTGGAATTGTTTTGCTGACTATATTGTCTATGTGCCTTCAGAATGCTAATCAGGATTAAGGTTTAGATTTGTCAAGGGCAGGTCATGCTTACTCAACCTGGTGAACTTTCTAAAGGTCACCAAAGCAATGGATGATGGTAAAATGGTACACACCTCATACCTTGAACTGGTTAAAGCATTTGACTCAATCTCCCCCTCATGCTTAGTAGAAAAATTAAATAAAATCGAAATTAACCCCTATATTACCCACTGTTTTTTAACTGTCTCACAGACAGGACACATGAGATCAAAATAAGGGAAGCTACCTCCACAAAAATACCAGATGCCAGTGGATTTTCTGAGGGTTCAGTGCTGGGACTTATCCTGCTGGACATTTACTTTTCTGAAGTAAAAGCCAATACCAAAGGGTTCTAGCTGACTAAGTCTGCAGGAAGGTTTGTCCCAAACAAATAACTGGCATCAAAGTCATGGACTAAAACAAAGTGCCAAAAATGCATTATCTTATCCTTTGGGAAGTGATCTACCCTGGGGAACTACCACATCGACAATACACCCCTAAGAGCTGATCCAGTTGTTTGTGATTTGGAAACTTATGTAAAGGGTAACCTATCTTTTAACCAACATGTTGTCCACTGTTGTAAGGAAGTGCTTGTGTATTGTGCAGCTTATGAGCAAAGGCAATGCGTCTACATCTATCAATGTCATTGCCCCCTTTACTTAGCCCTCATTAGGCCAATCATTGAGTATAATGCCCCCTTTAGCATGTATCTATCCAGACACATGCAACAACTAGAATGCCCATAGAGATACCTTTCCAAAAGGACACAAGACCTAAACAGTATGTCCTGCATGGATCAACTCAAAGCCCTGCCACTGTGCTCATATCCTACAGACTGCTAAGAGGTGACCTGTGTTTAGCTTACAAGGTATCCTCTGACCCAATACTGATGAACTTACTGGAGATCAGCAAGTCAAATGGCATCAGAAATACTCAGTGTTAGGGATCTAAACCTCTTCTGCAATATCAACAGAATGGTTTGGAGGGACAGGCATATCTCAAATAGGATACCACTGCTCTGAAACAGACTCTCAGCCTATGTAAAACAAAGCTCAAACCTGTCCATATTCAAGTGAAACTTGGATCTATGCATGGGTAATAGAAACTTTACCCCAGAACTGGCCTCTGTACTACTAATGGTCAGAGGTGGCTCCTAAATATGTTATCCAATGTATGGGTCTCTTCAAATTATCTATGGTATGATCCTAGTTATTCTCACTAGGGTTAATATATCATTATCAACCATAAGATGGGTAAGACCAGACCAACACCAAACAGGATAGGTTAATTAAAGCACCTAAAAAGAAACTGGCTAGGCTTAAAATGGACCACAGGGCAGCTAGCCTAATACTTACTTATGAACCTATGGGAAAATACATTTTCAAACAATATTTGATGGATTCATAGCTAAACTGAATGGCATATACTAGAAGAAACTGCCAACGGTTGCATTTGTGACAGGAGATAACTTGCTGTTGGCTTGTAGACTTACTGTAACTAGAATATTTGCAAGTATTACATAACAAGTATCCTTCTGCTAATAGAACACTCTATAAATAAGGTACATATTTCCACATTGCTTGAAATATTGTGAGCATTTTAGTTTCTTGCTACCCCTTTTCTATGTGTACTACTTTTGATATGCTTTTTGTTATTGTATGGTAAATAATGAATTTTCACATTGGTTATTGACTTTTTATTGCATTTTGTATTTTTCTTCTCTGGAGCTGGGGGAGTGGCTAAAAAGGGTCACATGACTAGCCCATTTACCTGGTTATCAAATATCAAAAAAATAAAATATCTTCTAGATGATATGATCATGCATTAAATGTATTGGGACTTACATCTACTAGGCATACAAGCTGTCTTGAACTCCCTTAGGTAGGCAGGACAAGGAATACTTTAAATTTTAAGCTGGAATGACCAAAGTGAAGTATATAGGTTATGTTATGAGGAGGGTGATTATAAAATGCCAGAAAGAAAAAGTGGAAGCAGTAAGGGTCTGACCAACATCTTATACCAAAAAGCAAGTGAGAGCCATTTTAGATTTGATCAGGTGTTACAGGATGTTTGTGCTATATTTTGCCACCATTGCATGTCCTCTCACTCTCCTGACGAAGGGTAAGATGACCTTGGGGGTTAAGTTGACTCTGGAGGCAGAGATTGCCTTCTAGAGGATAAAGAACATCTTCTTAAAGAGTATTCTGTGGAGCTGTGAAAGAAACAGAGTTCCAAAGCATTAGATCTGGAGGAGGGACTTTTTCCAAGGATTATATACCAGTGGAAGAACTGGTGCCTTATTGCCTGGATGTGGACTAGAACCAATGACTTTGTGGTGGCTTTATTTTTATTTAACACCTGAGCTGTTAAATGCAGTGTTAAAACATGTTCTGTCTAGACCATAGATACTACTCTCCTCCGTATCTCTGATAGACAGAGGCAGACAGTAATGCCCAAACTAACATACCCCCAACATAACCTCTAGAAACTTCTTAACTAACATGCCCCCTCCTAATAAACACTCATGATACATAGAGACACAATTGGGTTGGGTTGCATGGCCAGGCTTATAAAGACCCTGGTGGTCATAAGCCTAGTATATGCCTATAAATGTATGAACCTATTATGATGGTCAGTCTTTTTAGTTTATGTTTTATAAAGTACAACTCTTTTATAATCAATAGTTTTGTGTCTCCTCCCTACCTCCTCTCTCTCTCTCTCTCTCTCTATATATATATACATATATACATATTTGTGTGTATGGGTGTGTATATGAGAGAGATAGAGAGAGAGATGGAAATTTTAACTATGAAAATCCATCTAGTGAAGGCTGCATAGTTAGATGCAGAATACTCAATAATAAAACAAATAAACATGGAGTGGCAGGTAGAAAGACATTCATCTAAGATTGTAGGTTAAGATATGTTTTTAGTCAGACATTCAAAGTGGGTCATTAATGGTGAAAGTATACCTCTCAACCTCTTGGTCCAAGACATCTATACAAAGACAAAAATAATGTGGTGGCAAAGGCCCAAAAATAGGGACAATTTTTAAATATTGTTCTTATTAACTTAGAAAGTTGATATGATTACAGGTTTGCATTAGTATACCTTTTTTGAAGTGTTTAATTCTGAAACTAAAATGTCTGCCATTATTTGACTTCAATCTTTGATGATTTGTTAGAAAAACATACAATTTATGACAAACAGACCAAAAATTTGGGACAAAAATCTGGGCATTCTGTGAATATCTGGACAGCTGAGAAGTATGGGTGAAGGGCCGAATCAGTTTATGTTATAAAGTACTCCTACGGATATTCTGTTTTCATTATAGATTAGTACTGCACTTAATTAAAATATGAATAAATAAATGTCTCACATTATATGCAAGTGATGTGCAAGAATTAAACATAACTCTGCTTCATTATAATTAAATGTGTTGATTTTGCATGGCGGTCTGATAAAATTATTATCTGAAGTAATGCTTGCCCATATGAAAGAATCATACATAACCCCTCATACTGGAAAACAGTTCTTGATGAGGTTTTACGATTTTAATTTTTAACTGACTGTAAAATATTATACACACAAAGTCGCATGCCAGGGTTTAAAGCACCTTTGATGGCAGGGTTTAAATTACTTCTGTGAAGTTAAAATCAAACCAAGTTTCGGATGTCTGTAGTAATGAAACGTGACCTGTGAAGGCACGTCTCCAGGCCTGCTTGAGAAGTATGCCACCATTTGCTTTTGGCCTTCAACAGTTTGTCTACCATTAAAACTGTAACCTCTAAAATCTGAATGGGAGACAAGAGGAAGCGAGTTTGCATTTTATCTTTATAAACTATCTTGATTAGGCTACATAAACAAACACAGCAAGATCTGTGTAATTTAGGATTGAACTGCTGGCAAACTGTACTTCATTTATATCAACTTTAACTTTATCATCTGTTTACACTTTGTTTACCTCTTGTTGTTTCCATAATGATAGAATATACTTTCCTCCTTTCATGGAGACATTCACATCACATCAGTTTCATAGACAACATATTTGTATCTGGTAACTCCAAAGTCCTGTGACATAGACAAATGCCAGCAGGCATTCTTAACACCTTGATGACACCCCTGTCAAAAAGTAAACTACAACACAACATTTTAAAAATGTGCCATGTATGAATCCCAGTACATGGCATTTCCAGAAGTTTTATTTTGACTAAAGAATTTCAAGGCATTCAACAAGAGGTGCCCTTCAGCTCACTAAAAAAAATATGTTCGGCTTTCAGGGAATTTTCTGGAGGGGCTGTTGGCTGGTTTTTCTGTAGACTGTTATACCTATTTGAATGTTTTCATATATGTACATATGATAGTAACATTGTTTATATACTGACAGATAAAAAAATTTACCTGAGTTTGATTATTATGGCCGTTCCAGTAACACTTGGGATAGCATATAAAATATATAAAATAATATTGCAGAAGGAGTATTTCTGTTTCATATGTCATCTACATTGGTATCATGGAAACTTGACAGGTTCATAAATTAGCACTAGGCTAACTACTCTTGTGGGTTACTTTAAGCCTAGCCATTTACCTCATATGCGAATCAAACCCTGTACTTTGTGTCTGTAAGGTAAATGCCTTAACCATTATGCCAACCTCCCACTCACAATCCTGCATTATACTTCACAGACAGCAGAAAAAGACTTTTGGACAAAGTATGCACCACATATAGATGGTGCACTAGAACATTTCTGCAAAATGACAACAACACATCAGTTCTGCAGATCAGCTAACTATATTAATGTACAAAGTTTACAAATGGTGCATAGTACATATTCACTTTAGAATCTCGAAATTCCGAAACATCGAATGTCATATGATCGAGGCCATATGATCGATGTTTCAGAAAACTGAAATTCTGAAACAAATCCAAAATAAAAAACAAAAAACAACTATTTAAATGTTTCTTCAGGAGGGCAAGTCCCCCTGCACCCCACACACCCCTGCTACTTAAATATACCAACTCCGAGATCACACTACAGTGAGGAAAAGGGAAATCTCCCTTTCCACGCTGTATGCAGATCTCCATTCAGAATTTAGAAATTCTGAAACCTCAATCATATGGTCTCGACCATATGAATTTTGAGATTTCAGGACTTCAGGATTTTGAAGGGAACCTGCATAATACATACACAAATGAGCAACTCACCTTAAATAAGAGTGCTGATGCAGTTCATGGACAGTGATACTGCGTAACTGAGTGGCTATCTGAATCAACGTTGCAATGAAGTTACTGAAGTCTGCGAAGAGATTTGTGTGCTGCCATTTCAGCAGACTTAACCTGAATCATTCGAGCTATGACAGCACTGCATTATCCACAAGCCATCTCACACGCCACAAAACTACCACATGCATGTACATAAAATGAGAATGCATATAATTACTTTTACATATGCATACATAAGTGCACACCCTAAAACTACCACATGCATGTACATAAAATGGGAATGCATATAACTACTTTTACATATGCATACATAAGTGCACACCACAAAACTGCCACATATTGTACATAAAATGGGAATGCATATAACTACTTTTACATATGCATACATAAGTGCACACCACAAAACTGCCACATATTGTACATAAAATGGGAATGCATATAACTACTTTTACATATGCATACATAAATGCACACCGCAAAACTACCAGATGCATGTACATAAAGTGCAAATACATATATGCACACTGCAAACTGCTAGATGTATGTATGTAAAGTACAAATGACTATATCTTTGTATATGCATATGTACACACACAGGTTGTGGTTAAAAATACACAGCAAACTGCAAAATACTTAGATGTAAGTAGTTGTTGGCATGCACTGCTCTGTAATCTTATTAGCAAGCAAGCATGGGGTGTACTTCATGCAGGACTGCCCAGTGGGAATGTATACCATTAAAGGCAGGGACACTCAGTACCTCATATAGAGGAGATGGACAGTGGTATGCAGGGATGGGTAATGAGGCAAATGCAGTCCTGATATCTTTTGAAGTGTGCTGCTCACTCCCGTGAAGCAGTCAGGGAGTGTTATTGATGCTGCATACAGTTTTGTGCTTAGAGCTATGTAGAGCAACACACACACACACACACACACACACACACACACACACACACACACACACACACACACACACACACACACACACACACACACTAATGTATGCAGCATTTATGTAGTATTGCATATTAATGTGTACTGTTCAGCCCATCAACCCTCACTTGCCATACTGTGGATACATGCATACACGCACATTGGTGATGCATGTTACATAGTAATATGGACTGTTCAGCCCATATCCTCACTCACCATGCTGTAAATGGGCACACAGACACACACACACATGCGAACACATGCACATAATTTATATGTTATGTTCCATAGTAAATGCACTGTTCAGCCCATCCCTCCTCACCGAAGTACAATGAATAAACATTCATTATGACAACTTGTGCTACAGCACTTTTAGAACATACATCATGAGATGGTATGTTCCTTTTTCTCTAAACATTCTTTGTACGAGCAGAGATTTCCCTGTGACTCTCTAGGATGTACAGCGTGTGATGCTATGCAATCTTATTACAGTCCTCTTCTTAGAAATGCCACCTGCTATATGCTTCCCAGAGTTTACAGACTATGATGCTATCCAGCCTTCTTTTTATGTGCCATTAATGGAAGCCGAATTTTCCCCAAGTCCCTCCAGGGTGCACAGGGTTTAAATGCTGTATGTCTTTCTCATTATACATACCCCAATTTAGGAGGGTCACGTGCTAAGTTCTCCTTTAGGGAGAAAACATGCACACACATTCTCTCTCTCTCTCTCTGTGATACCCTTCTTATGCATGTCACATTCCCTGTGTCCCTTTAGGGAACACAGGCTGCAGTGTTGTGTTGCGTGCCATTCCTATAATCAATCCTGATGAATGTACACTGCTGTGTTCACATGCCAGATGCGCAGGTAGGGACATTCTGACCCTGTAGTGTTGCAACATCACACCTTTTCTTCAACAATCATTTACTAAATGCTGTGTTCACTGTGCCACTGATATAATTACTGTATTGCAATGCAGCTGTGTGCATCAGACCATGCATGTCCCGCTATAGTAAGATGAGCAGGAAGTAGAAAGCAAGTCTATCTGGGGATCATGCATCTTCTGCATCTTATGAATGTGTCAGGTCATAGCCACACAAAGGATTTGGTTTTACGTATCTGAAAGTAACATTCAGTTTTAAAAGCTATTGCATACTACTTTTGTTTTAAAGAAACATTGTATCTGAATGGCACAGCTAATAAAAAGGATGCAGAATTATATAACTCTGACAACTACTCACTTAGAAATATGATATGCATTATCAGTAAGAGAGAGCTTCATTGTCAAAAACTTGATAACAGATGATTAGATGAAAGGATTGTGACAATGCAGCATGCAAATCTAATATCTGCTTTAAGATATCATTGCAACAAATATTTTTTTTTATACAACCATGACATGTAACTCAATTTAATGTTTTCCAAGCATCTGGAAACACATCAGGAACATTGTCTTCCTGCACTAATCCAGGGGAAAACTAGATTTCAAATGACATACTGATTCATTTTCTTATTTATTTTAATGCACTTTATGTGCATTAACAGTATGCTATGTTATTTCACAACATCTTTTTATGATCAATTCAGGCATTATAGTTTTATAAATGTGGTGCTGTGGAATCTGCAAGAAGCCATTCAGAATTGAAAAATTCTGATCTAAAAGCCTACTATATGCATCTGCCATTTTATGTACAAAAAATGCTTTTTTATGTCTACGTTTTACAGTTAAATTGTTTTCTTCTTTAGCATACTGCTGTTGTAGAGTTTGTTGAATTTACGTAGTCAGCAACCACTCAGAGGGTGTGAATGATGCACAGAGCCATGCTATACAATGAGGAGAGCTGTACAATATTTACTGTATGCAAATGGCAGAATGAAGAGATGCAAATAAAGTTACACAAACAAATGAAGGACTACTAAGATGCAGATGGAGACACATTACTGAGCATTGTGGTTTGCAAAAACAAATGAACAAATGAGAATGAAGATTCACTACTGACAGTTGTGTTTCACTGATTTCTGTGAAGTCCCTTTTCCTGATAGTCTACGTGGCTCAGTAGAGTGACAAAGAATTATGATACATGACACATTTTAGCACTGCTAGCAGAGAGATACTAAGAATAGTAGAAGTTTGTGTACAACAGCATCTTTGTACCTGCAGTTGGAAGAGACCCAGCCATCATGATCCAAAGAGGAGATGGCAATTTAGACCCCAACTGACTTACTCCAGTGGACAGACCAGGATATATATGATCATTACTGGGTTGATCATGAAATAGATGAATCCCTGCTTTGGATGTGCTGTAGAGATGCAGACAATACATGTATGCAGGAGGTGCTCATCCCCACGAAGACCAAGCTATGTGTAACACTCCCAACACAAGGTTGGCCTAATGGTTAAGGTATTTACCTTATAGACACAAGGTGCAAGGTTTGATTCTCACATGGGGAAATTGGCTAGGCATAAAATGGCCCACAAAGGCAGTTAGCCTAGTAGTAACCTATGAACCTATAGTAGTAACCTATGAACTTACCATCTTGGCTACTGGAACCTTTCACTGACCAACAGAGAAGATGTTATGTATATTGCAGCCTTCAGCCTGCTTTACCATGTAGTAGAGCATATGTGGTTTATATGTTTGTGACCTATATTGGTATTTCACTCCTTCCTTGGGTAGTGGGTGCCATAGCTTGCATCTACATGGCAATAAAGACCCCACTGTGCCCCATGTCACAGATGTATGTGAAAATGAAGGTTTACCATTCCTTTCACTGTCATGTAGTCCATGTATGGCACTGTGGTTGTGCACAGGATTCACATAGGTGGCATGAAAACAAAATGTACCATTAACTTCTGGCAAGGTGACCGTTTGCTTGGGGAACGCATCAAACTAAAGTACTTATGAAAGTCTGGGACAATATCTAGAAACTATGGCAAAAAAAGGGCCAAAAGGAACCTAGTGGCATATTGCTGCCTACAGAAATTGCACCAAGGCTCAAATCTGTAATGAAAAAAACAACCTTTTCTTAACAAACTGAGCCTCACATGTACAAAAAATGAAAAACACACACAGATTCTGACAAACCTTAAACAACTGCTAGAAAGCAGGCAGAAAACCCACTCCAAACACATTTCCCCCAATAACTTGCTAATCCCACCTAACCCTCATGGACCCCAACTCAATTCAAAGATCATCCAAACCAATACTATGAAAAAATACTTTAAAAAAAAAAAAACTGAATCCCACAACACTGAGACTTGACAACCTAACAGCTGAATATCTCAGCATGGCTTCTGACAAGGTTAGCTGCCCAGTATCCATTTTCATTAATAGATCAGTAACAGAAAACTACATACCTGCATTACAGAACATCTCTTTCATAATCCTATTACACAAAGATGGCACCTCCACTGAGCTGCCAAAATATCAACCCACAGCAAGCCTCCCTTTACTCTTCAAAGTACTTCAAAAATATATCTATTAACAACTCCTAACCTTTGTACATGAAAACTAATTACTTTCTCCTACCCAACATGGTTTCTGATCCTACCACAGCACTGGAAACAGCCCTACTGCATTTCCTGATACTGTTAATCAAAGAAGAACCTCAGATCAAATCATCTCCACTCTTTTCTTTGACATATGAAAAGCTTTTGATACAGTTTCAAATCAAGTGCTTCTCCAAAGACTTCATCTAATTGGCATTGTTCCTCCCAAAATTAGAATGTTTACTAGTTACCTAAACAATTGCACCCATTCCAAAAAAGTGGAATCACTTCCACTCTACCTTCCTCCCAATCATAAAAGGTGTCCCCAAGGCTCTATACTTGTTCCAATACTTTTCAGTATTTTTATAAACAACATGCACAAAGAATCAACTTGTTATTGTCACGTAAGGAGATACTGCCAGCCCAGCTATCTAGAATTTTGTCAATAATTATATGTCATTTGTGAATATCAACATGATTCATAAGCTTGTGTTAAAAATGTATTACAACTGTATATCATGTGTATATCAAACCTGTTTGTACAGACGTGTGTTGAAAAAGGTTTTTGCAAAGTGCTTAAAATTTAACCACAGCATGCCCTTCTGGAAAAGAACAGAAATTTACATGCACTATTGTAATTGTTTAGATGTATATATTTTAACAATGGAAACTGGAATACAGAAAGTTAGCTTCAGGAAAAAAATTAAATTAGTTTATGGCAGCAAGAAGACACAAAGTATGTGCTGAGAAGTTTCCTGTATTGTCTTGGAAGTGTTTTATGACTTCCAAGATCTGCATTAGATCTGAGGAAAAAAAAAACATTGTCTATGTATTCTCACAGGCAGATGCTAAATGCTACCAGCTGAATCAATGGTTGTTTTGAGCCTAGGAACTAGGAGTCAGATGACAAGCAATGATGCCATTCTGCAAGTTATCCCAGCAGCAATATTTGAGATATTAATTTGAGAACTCTCTGAGAGAGACAGCATTCTGTATTCTGTCCTGGACCTGATAAGGTCCATCCACCACATATTTGCCTTGCTCTGTAAGTAAGTTTCTAGGGTATAGCAACTGTCTTAGATATAGTCAGGAATATAGTGAAGCATAGCTTAGATGTTTTCTTTATTTGAGACTGTCCTGCAATGTTGTTTGAAATATTTCCCATGGTTTTGAACTGTGATGTCACTGTAATTATATACTAATTTCTTGTTCTTTTATCATTTATTATTAAATATATTTAAACCTTTCATTGTGGCTGATCAGTCTAGAGATATTTAAGTTCCGAGAGTTCTTGCATATTTATTTGGTGACACTGTGGACCACTCCTAATAGCCTTGCTCTTGGTCAAACTACCATTTGTGTGAATAGTAATATTACACAGTAAGATTGGACACCCTTTGTTAAGGGCTTTAAAGTAGCTGATAGGGGGTTCTGGTGGCAGTGATAACTACCTTATAGTCTAGTCTGGGCAGAAGGGGCATAGCTAGTAAATGTATGCCAGCCTTTCCCGTGTGTGCGTGTGTGTGTGTGTGTGTGTGTGTGTGTGTGTGTGTGTGTGTGTGTGTGTGTGAGTGTGTGTGTGTGTGTGTGTAAAACAAATCTGCAAACGTAGACAGAGAGAGTGTTGGAGGACTTGGTTTGGAGCCCTGACTAAAGTCTCAACTCTGTAGCTGTGCCAGTGGGGAGTCTTATTGGGGATATGGAGAAAGAGAGAGAAACCAGCCCCAGACTGACTGTGGTCTCTGTGCGCTCTTAAGGGAAATTGCACTTGATGCAGAGAGCTACATCTGAAAATACTGTGTGCGTACCTTGTCATCCTCCCAGTGTACGTCCCCCCGTGTTGCCAGTGGTGAGGATTGAGGCTCCTTGATTACTGGTCCAGTGGTGGGTCATCACATGTATTGGTTGGCAATGGTGGGATCACCACATCACATATTAAGATTCAGTGGTGTGGATATTGAACTCCTGGAGCCTACAGACAGTAGTCACTAAAGAAGGTGTCTGTACTCTCAAGCAGTCAGACAGTGAACATTCAGAGTTTCATATCACAATAGATTTGTTTATTTTTTGTTAGCTTAGTTAGGCAAGGAGAGCAGACAAGGGTGTCAGTAGAGGATTATGGCAAGCTGACAAGGAGCCATTTGGCTGAGATGTGCCAAGACAAAGGACTGGTGCATGTCAGCCTGTCTAAAGCAGAAATTATTGCAGCCTTAACTACAGCTGCATCACAGACCAGCAACCAGGAGGACAACCAGACTGACCTTGGGGATGTACAACTCTCAGAAAATTGCAGTTCAACCTTGCCTCAGAGGACTTAGAAATCCATCTGGAGTTAAAGACACTTGAACTGGAAGCCAACCATTTGGAAATAGAATCAGCAGAGAGACTGTGGTGTTTGGAAGGTGATGAAAATGAGAGACAGAGGCAACAGTAAAAGGCGATGCTGACTCTTCGCCAGGGTCGTTGAGCTAATGGAGAAGGGAGTAACCAAACCCCAGAAGCAACAAAGATCAGTAAATTTCTACAATTTACAGAAGGTGATAATTTTCATAGTTTTATTCATATGTTTGAAAGGGTATGTAAACTGTATAATGTTGACCAAGGGCTCTGGGTACGGTTCCTGACCCTCTTACTCTATGGTAAAGCTGTAACTGCTATTTCTAAATTGTCTGATACTGATTGCTTAAATTACAGTGTGTTTGGTAATGCTCTGTACAGACCCAGACACCTTGAGTGACATTTTCCTGGTAAAAGCACAACTGAAATTTCTCCAATACCTAATTGCATACAGGACAACTAATTTGCAGTGACAAGCACTGTCCACATAGTTGCAAACCAGATACTCCTGACAGTGATTGATATTCTCACTTCAACTGTCTAATCAAAAAGGGTCTGTTGCCATGGATATGAACTTTCCTACTGTCTCTGTTATTGGCTTGGTGGCTATGGGCATCCTGAGGCAATGTAGAAATTGACTCATGTTTACTGACCACCAGTTAATTCTCAAACAAACTGATATGGTATGTGAGAGATGTATTTACACAACGTCACTGGAGGAAAATCTCTCACATAAAAGTACTCCTAATGTCATTAAGGTTGTCAGTGGTAGACATGCTGCACCCATCACACAAAATTCAAAGCAGACCTATAGACCCGCATATGCTGAGGCACTTAAATGTAACCTTCCTAAACCACAAAGACCTCCTAGACAAAGTACACATAACAAATACCCTCATCAGCCCCAAATGCACTCTTTCAAAACAACATCCATATCAACACATAGAGATACATTTCATGGAGCCTCTACCTCTAAACCCATGAGGCAAGTCACCACACAATCCAACATTCTAGTCATTGGAGATTCCATCAGGAGACACACTGATATCCCTCTCACAAGACTGAGTAAGGAAAAAGTTATGGTCAGTTGCTTATCAGGGGCTAGGGTGTGTGACATTATGCATGCACTCAGCTCACTGGACCACAATTACCAATATTACTCAGTCATAGTCCATGTGGGAGTAAATGACCTGAAATGTACCTCCCCATACTATATGAAGAGAGACATCATGGAGCTCTCAGAATATGTGTCTCAGATTGATATGAGCCTAGCATTGAGCAGCATTTTACCTTCTCCAAGGATGATGCCACAATACGAACAAAAGATGATTGACTGAAATAATTGGCTTAGTTTCTGGTGTCATTCTAAGGGGGTGCAATATTTCTCAGCATGGAAGGAGATGGTCAACAAACCACGCTGCATTGCCAGGGATGGTCTGCACCTCTCCCCTCTAGGCTTTCGAATATTAGCTAAAACAATGTCTTCCCCCACAGAGCCTTTTCTTAGGCAATGCCAAACTGAATGTACTTCTGACAAAGCAAATCAAAACCAAGAAAATCTAAAGGTATTACTGCTCAATGCTAGGAGTCTAAACAAAAAACTTCACTCCCTAGAAGCTCTCTTTCCCCTAGAGAATGCTGATGTCTGTGCAATCACTGAGACATGGTTTAAAGCCACAGAGAGCACACCAACAGTGCAAGGTTGTAATCCTTCCACACATTTAGGCCAGCTACTTCACAGGCAGGGACTAAAGGTGGAGGTGTCTCTATTTACATCAAAAATAAATATACTTCAAGGCTGGTCAAAAAGGACAATGCACTTGAGCTGATCCATGTTCAAATCACCATAGATAAAATCCAATACCACTTCCTTGCAAGCTATAGGTCCCCCTCAATGATCCAGGAAACCCATATCATGTATTTAAACTTATTAGAATCACTAACCATCCAACCCAATAGCATATTCATGGGTGACTTTAATTACCCGACTATTAACTGGGAATCTTATATGACACCAAACGTACATGCACAGAGATTCCTGGATTTTGTAAACACAAACTTCCTGGAGCAGATAGTCAGTACACCAACCATAGTGGATCTGGTCCTCACTAATATAGGAGACTGCTGCACATCCCCTACTGTAATGCTTTCTCTGGTAAGGTCAAACCACAAAATGGTCTCCTTTGAAGTAAAAATAAAACCTGGACACCCAGCTAAACGTGGAATATTCAGAAACTATTCTAAGGCCAAACCTCCTGCTATTAACTGAGAACCTGGCTACATTTTAAGCCCTCCATAAACCCTGGGAACACTTCTGCCTATGCAGAACTGTTCACAGAAACCCTGTACAAGCACGTTAATAGCTGCATAGAGGCAGCTGTACCCACCATGAAGAAGTGCAGAACTAACTCAAAAAAACAGCCCCCCCCCCCCGGTGGAATCACAAAATCAATTGGCTGTATAAAAGGAGGAAGAAAATCATGGCAAAAATTAGGAGGTGCAGAACCCAGCAGGATAAAAGCACACTCATCAAACTAAACAAACAACTCACAGCACAAATAAAGTCTACCAAAGCCAAATTTGAAGTACGTTTGGCTTCCCAGGCCAAGGACAACCACAAAGCATTCTTTAGCTATGTCCAAAATCTCAAAGGCAATACACAGTTGTGTGCAGAGCTCATTTAAATGGAGCCACCTATACTGAGCCAGAAGATATAGCAAACCTCCTGGCTGATAAATTCAGATCAGACTTTACCGCTCACTCCCCCTCAACCTTCCTTCAGGAACTATCATCAAATACAACTCCCCCTACTATCACAAGGGAACTGGTCCTTAATGCTCTCTCTAAGACCAAGAACACTACATCAATACACTATCCCAGGATGCCTTTTAAATAGCATGAAACATGACCTATCAGGCCTCTGGAATTACTATTTAACTGTACCCTCTAAACGGGCTTCATGCCTCATGAATGGAGAAAGGCAACAATCATCCCTCTGCACAAAGGTGGGCCATTTACAGACCCTGGAAACTACAGATCCATAAGTCTTACTAGTCATATGTAAAGGCATGGAAAGAATTATCATGAAGATGATCAACAGAGATATAGTAAACCTCCAGACATGGGACCAAACCCATTTTTGTTTCATCAAGGGCAGATCACGCAGATCATGCCTACTCTTCTTCGAGAAGGCACTAAAGCACTAGATGAGGGCAAAGTCGTTCACACTGCCTACCTTGACCTGGCCAAGGCATTTGACACAATACCCGACTCGGGAATGGTTGACAAACTAAAGAGGTTAGGTACAAACCCGTATGTCACCTAGTGGATAGCCAACTGGCTCGCAATCAGGACCCAGGAAGATAGAATTGGGGAGTACACCTCTTCAAAGAGGCCAATCACAAGTGGAGTCTCTCAGAGATCAGTCCTTGAACCTCTCCTTTTTAGCATTTACTTCTCACAAGTCAAGGTCAATGTCAGTGGTCTCTGGCTGACATAATTTGCAGATGATTGCAAATCATTTGCTGTCATTGAATCTCACAGTGACACAAATGTTCTGCAGGAGGGGCTGACACAGACAAATAATTGGTGTCAGAGCCATGGACTACAACTAAATGCCAAGAAATGCATAATAGTATCCTTTGAGAAGTCATCCATCCCTGGCAACTATCATATTGACAAAAAAAACCTTAGAGTTGATCCAGTAGTCAGGGACTTAGGGACACACATAGATAGTTGTCTAGCCATTGATCATCACGTGTCTACAGTGGTGAGAAAATCATTCTATGTTGCGCAACAAAGGTACGGCATCTAAGTCCAAGAAAGTCATTGTTCCACTGTATTCAGCATTCATCAGACCTATCATTGAGTACAATGCCTCTTTTGGCATGTACCTAACCAGTCATATCCAACAATTGGAACTTTCACAGAGGTTCCTCACTAAAAGAATAAAGGGAGTAAGTAATATGTTCTATGCAGACCGCCTCAAGGCCCTATCCCTGTATTCTGTCTCCCACAGACTTTGAGGGGAGATCTGTGCCTGGCATACAGGACATTGTCAGATCCCACTCTGATGGACCTCCTGCATATCCACAAAACAAACAGCACCAGAATTACCCATTCTAAAGACTTAAACCTTGCCTGTGATATAAATAGGATCTACTGGAGAGATAGGTATGTATCCCAGAGACTACCCCATCTATGGAAGCAGAGTTCCTCCCTAACCCATTTCAATGCAACTTGGACACTTGGATGGGAAACCAGAAATTCATCCTTGGTTTGGCACCTTTATCTCTAATGGACAGAGGTAACCTGTAAATGGATCATCTCCCAGGCCCATGCTTACACTTATCAAGGGTATCAGAACTTGTCAGAGATTTGGGATGCATGGCTAGGCTTAAAAAAGCCCTTGTGGTTGTTAGCCTAGTAAACACCTATGAACCTGTGAACCTACAATAGTGTTAAAAATTGTTTAGTAGAGTGTTTTAATTGTTTAGTAGAGTGTTACTGCACAGAGACTGGACCCCTGAGGGAGGGCTAGAGGGTGAGAGGATACAGCAGTTGGTAGTGCCCAGAGCCTACCATCTGGCATTTCTAGCCATAGCCCATGATATTCCCTTTGCAGGTCATATGGGCATAAAGTGTACAAAGGGATGTACTATGCAAAATCTTTATTGGCCTGCGATTTACAGAGATGTAACAGGGTGCTGCAGGACCTATGAGCAGTGCCAAAAAGTAGTCAAGGCAGGGAACAAGGTCAAAGTTCCTTTGGTGCCTTTGCCTGTGAGTGTGGAGCCCTGTCCTCCATTGAGGCCGAAAAGGTGGCAAATGCTTTGTTACAGATTTTCAGCAGGGTAGGTTTCCCAAAAGAAACATTGACTGACAGAGGCGCCAGTTTCATGTCAGACCTGCTGGCTTGTCTGTGGGAGCTCTGTGGGGTGAAGCACCTAAAGACCACCCTCTACTGCCCCAGACTAATGGTCTAGTAGAGAGGTTAAACTCTACACTAAAGACCATAATATGGGCATTTGCAGACCAGTTTAAGAGGAGTGGGATGAATATCTGCCCCATTTGTTGTTTGCTTACAGAGAGGTGCCCCAGGAATCCACAGGTTTTTCACCCTTTGAGTTGCTGTATGGGCATAGGGTGAGGGGAACTCTAGATTTTATTTGAGATGAGTGGAAGGGTGAATGTGAATCCTGCAAGGAGTCTGGTGTGGCATATGTCCTATATCTCAGGACAAGGCTCAGGAACTCATGGGCTTGGCCCAGGAGAATCTGGCAGAAGCCCAACAGCAGAAAAAGGTGTGGTATGACAGGAATGCTAAAACTAGAGAGTATGCTGTGGGGCAGCAGGTAATGGTTCTCATTCCTGTCAGACACAACAAGCTGCAGGCAGCTTGGGAGGGATCCTTCAAAGTGCCAAGGAATGTCAGTGATGTTAAATACTTGGTAAAACTACTAGGTAGGAGTCAGGGGCACAAACTGTACCATGTTAACATGATAAAACCTTACCATGATAGAGAGGCACTTGTGCTGAGTATTTGCAGTTGATGGCAGGAGAAATCTGAGTGGGATCTGGTGACTGATCTTCTCAGTGAGGCTTGGACTAACACCTCAGTGGAAGGGGTAGCAATGTCCCAGCGTCCTCTCCTGTTCAGCTGGTGAATCTGGGAATCTTGAGGCAATGTTACAATTGCCTCATGTACACAGACAACCCTCTCCTTCTCCCAACAAATACAAATATATGCGAGAGATGCAACTATATAGCCAAACTGGAGGCTGAGCTCTCTCAATTTAGAACTGGCAAGACCAGTCAGGAGGAGAAGGTAACCACGCACACCACAAACCCAGTCTCACATAGAACTATCACAACAGCAAACCAAACACATAAACACACAAAAACATACTCGGAGGCGCTGATTAAAAATCTACCAAAACAACAGAGGCCTCCAAAGCAGACACCCAAGCAACCACCACCTCAAGACATAGCACATGCAACACATAGTTCACAAAGTCAGTGTGCTAAACAGTCACAGCCCTTAAGGCCAAACAACATGCCAGACACACTTGTAATAGGTGACTCCATAGTCAGACACACTGACGTCCCACTCACCAGACTGAACAAGGAAAAGGTCACAGTAAGCTGCATGTCGGGAGCTAGAATCCGCCACATAACACAAGCACTCAGGTCACTCCACAGCAAGTACAAATATGACTCAGTCATTGTACATGCCGGTGTGAACGACCTGAGACGCACCTCCTGGACTACATGAAAAGAGACATAGAGGAGCTCTCTGATTATGTAGCCCAGGCCGGTATGACCCTGACCCTGAGCAGCATCTTACCCTCACCAAGAATGATGCCACAGTACAAAGACAAAATGATCAGTTTTAACAATTGGCTTAATTACTGGTGTCATTCTAAGGGGATCCAATGTCTGTCTGCTTGGGATGACATGCTTGACAAGCCACGCTGCTTACAAGGGATGGCTTGCACCTGTCACCCTGGGCTTCCGGATATTGGCCAAGGCTCTTGCCACCCCATAGTGCCTTTTTAGGCAAGGCTCAAATAACAAACCTACCTCCCTAGAAAACACAAGTGGAAAAAACTAAGGGTAATGCTGCTCAATGCCAGAAGTCTAAACCTCAAGAAGCCCTCCTCAGTATGGAGAACATCGATGTCTGTGCAGTGACTGAAACCTGGTTCAAGGCTCCTGAGAGCACCCCAGCACTATCAGGTTTTACCTCATATCATGCTTTCCGGCCCCAAAACTTGGACCGAACCACAAAAGGAGGGGGAGTATCCATTTTCATCAAAGATACCCACACCTCCAGGTTAGTGGCAATGCACGAAGCATCGGAGACTATCCAGGTGCAACTAACCATAGGCAAAACTGCCTTACAGTTTGTAGCATGCTACAGACCACCCTCTCAAAATCAGGAACCCCACACAGCCTTCCTGAAGACACTGGAGAGTATGAATGTCTCTCCAAATACCATCATTTTGGGAGACTTCAACTACCCAAACATAGACTGGGAACATTACTCAAGCCCCAACACCCTAGCCCAAAGGTTCCTAGAATTCATAAACTCAAATGCAGTGGAACAACTAGTCACCATTCCCACAAGAGGAGACAATATACTAGACCTGATCATCACAAACATGGGGACAAAATGCTCCACACCGAAGTATACCCTCTTTGGTAAGATCAGACCATAAATTAATCTCACTGGAAATCCACATCCCCCACCGCCTGCACAAAAGACCACAGTGAAGAACTTCTCAAAAGCAAACTTCACACTTCTTAAGACTGAAGTGGTATCCTTCAAGGCCCCTGGGCCAGTGGAAACCACAACCCACACTGCTGAATCCTTTGCAAATGCCTTCTATGGGCACCTTCAAGAATGCATGGATCATGCAATCCCAAATAAAACCAAGACCCATTCCCCCAAAGGCAGGCACCCAGTCTGGTGGACCCCAGCCATAAACAAACTTTACAACAGGAGGAGGAAGCTACTACATGACAGAGCAAAATCCCTAAAAGGGAAGGCGTCTCTGATCAGTACTAGCAAAAAACTACGATCACTCATAAAATCATCCAAGGCCAACTTTGAGAGAAAAATCAAAAGACACAAAAGACAATCACAAGGCCTTCTTTAGCTATGTTAGAAACCTGGGTGGAAACTCCCAGATATGCTCAGAGTTAGTCCAAAATGACACAAAATACACTGAACCCACTGACATTGCCAACATTCTGGCAGACAGGTTCAGTGCAAATTTCTCCTCCCCCTCCCCTCCAAAAGGAGAAATAACTATCCCAGCAGAGTGTAGCCTCCCTAACAGCTCAGATGCCCAGGTGAGAGCCGCCCTCTCTAAAGCTAAAACACAGCATCAATGGGACCGGATGGTGTCCCAGGCTGTGTGCTACATGAACTCCAAGAGGAACTAAACCCACACATAAGGCTGCTGTTTAATCTTAGCCTTACTACAGGATACGTACCCAAAGAGTGGCGTACGGCAACAGTGGTCCCACTTCACAAAGGTGGTGCTTCTACGGACCCTGGAAATTACCGCCCCATAAGCTTGACGAGCCTGGTCTGCAAAGCTATGGAGAGGATCATTATGGAACTCATAAACAAAGACAATGGGGACCTACAGACATTGGATCCTACCCAATTTGGCTTTGTCAAGGGCAGATCCTGCCTTTTGAACTTGGTCGACTTTTTTGAAACCGTCACTAAGGCCATTGATGAGGGTAAGGCAGTTCACACAGCCTATCTTGACCTTGCAAAAGCCTTTGACACAATACCCCACTCGGGCATCATAGACAAACTCACCAGCTTAAATGTAAACCCATATGTCACAAGATGGGTTGCAAACTGGCTCAAGGACAGAACCCACAGGGTCAGAGTTGCTGGAGCTATGTCAGACTCTAAGCCAGTCAAAAGCGGTGTCCCACAGGGCTCAGTCCTGGGACCCCTCTTGTTTGGCATTTATTTTTCCGAGGTACAGGCAAACATAGGAGGATTGTGGCTGACAAAGTTCGCAGATGACTGCAAACTGGGCACCATAATTGATACTCCAGTGGACACAAACATCCTTCAGAGAGGCCTCATAGAAATGGATAATTGGTGCCAGAGCCATGGCCTTAAGCTGAACGCCAAAAAATGTATAGTCATACCCTTTGGGAAAAACAAGGTACCGACAAATTACCACATAGGTGGTAATCCATTAAGTACGGAAGAGGTAATCAGGGACCTAGGGACCCAGGTTGACAGTAACCTGTCATTTGACACTCACATTGCCAAAGTGGTTAGGAAGACCTTCTATATTGCCCACCTTATCATGAAGGGTTTCACATCTAGATCAAGAGAGGTCATTGTGCCCCTGTACTCTTCTCTTATCAGGCCAATGATTGAGTACAATGCCCCATTTGGGATGTATCTCACCCGACACCTGCAGCAGTTGGAAAGACCCCAAAAGTTCCTCACCAAGAGGATAAAGGGTCTTAAACATATGTCATATGCTGCCCGACTGAAAAAACTCCAGCTCTATTCAGTCGATACCGCCTACTCAGAGGTGATCTGTGCCTGACGTACAAGGCCATGTCCAATCCTGAATTAATGGACATGCTCCACCTCAGAAAATCCAAATCCATCAGAGCCATGAGAACAAGTGACTTAAACCTCAACACAGAAATAAATAGGACGTGCTGGAGGGACAGATTAATAACCCAGAGGCTCCCTACACTCTGGAACAGAATCCCAGTCCATGTTAGGCAGAGCCCCTCACTGACTCTATTCAAGAGAAATCTCGATGAGTGGATGGGAGATCGTAGGTTTACCCCAGGGGTCATCTCTGTGTCACTACTAGACAGAGGCATAGTAAACTAAACCCTAAAAGGGCGTAGTATTCTCATCCTAAGGGGTGGTGTAAGCCACATACACTCTGGCTAGGCTTATAAATGCCTTAGGGCAGATAGCCTAGTATGAACCTATGAACCTATGAACCTATGAGCAGCTATCCCCTACCCAGGTTCGAGAAATCTGAGCAGTATTACAGGAGCCTGGGGACATGTTCACTGGGAAACCAGGGTGTACTCACCTGGTGCAGCACCATGTAGATACAGGACCCCCAAGGACTATTAAGCAGGCCCCTTATATAGTGCCTGAGAGACAGACAAACAGACCCTGAGAGTGGAGGTACAGGAAATGTTGGAACTGGTGGTAATCCAGGAGTCCAGCAGTCCCTGGCCTCCCCAGTGGTGCTGGTACCAAACAAGGATGGCAGCACCAGGTTCTGTGTGGACTACAGGAAATTAAATAGTCATACAGAGTCAGATGCTTACCCCATGCCTAGGACAGATGAGGCCCTAGAGCAGAGAAGTTTTCTGTATTGTCTTGGAAGTGTTTTATTGTTTTATGACTTCCAGGATCTGCCTTAGATCTGAGGAAAAAAAAAACCTTGTCTATGTATTCTCACAGGTAGATGCTAAATGCTACCAACTTTATCAATTGTTGTTTTGAGTCTGGGAACTAGGAGTCAGATGACAAGCAATGATGTCATTCTGCAAGTTATCCCAGCAGCAATATTTGAGATATTAATTTGAGAACTCTCTGAGAGAGACAGCATTCTGTATTCTGTCTTGGATTGAGAAGATCCATTCACCACACATTTGCCTTGCTCTGTAAGTACATTTCTAGGGTATAGTAACTGTCTTAGATATAGTCAGGAATATAGTGAAGTATAGCTTAGATGTATTTTTTATCTGAGACTGTCCTGCAATGTTGTTTGAAATATTTCCTGTGGTTTTGAACTCTGATGTCACTGTAATTATATACTAAATATTTTCTTGTTCTTTTATTATTTACTATTAAATATATTTAAATGTTTCATCATGGCTAATCTGTCTATAGATATTTAAGTTCTGAGAGTACTTGCGTATTCATTTGGTGACACTGTGCAGGCCACTCCTAATAGCCTTGCTCTTATTCAAACTACCATTTGGATTAATAGTAACATTACACGCTAAGATTGGACACCCTTTATTAATGACCTTAAAGTAGCTGATAAGGGGTTTTGGTGGCAGTGATAACTACCTTATAGTCTTGACAGAAGGGGGCATAGCTAGTAAAACTGTGCCATCCTTTCCCAGGTGTGTGTGTGTGTGTGTGTGTGTGTGTGTGTGTGTGTGTGTGTGTGTGTGCGTGTGTCTGTGTGTGTCTGTGTGCTCTTAAGGGAAATTACACTTGATACAGAGAGCTGCATCTGGAAATCCTGTGTGTGTACCTGTTATCCTCCCAGTATACATAGAGTGGAGAGTGGTAAGATCAGACCAGAACCTGCCAAAGTGAACGCCATTCAGGCATGTGTGTACCTGTTATCCTTCCAGTGTACTTCCCCCTCTGGTGCCAGTGGTAAGGATTGAGGCTCCTTGATTACTGGTCCAGTGGTGGGTCATCACAATTATCATCATTCATAGGTTCATAGGTGATTATTAAGCTAATGGCACAAGAGCCTTTATAAGCCTAGCCACTAATATGCAGGATGTGACAATGTTATATTTTAATTCCCCAGATATGGGATGGGGTAGTATGAAGGAAGTGGGTCTTTGGGTGTTGGAGCCCTGAGTCATTTTACAGAATACTTCTATCCATAATGTACCCCAGGAGTGAATTTATGTTTCTTCATCCATTTATCCAAATTCTTTTTGAATAGCGTGAGGCTTGTGCTTTGTTTTGCAAAGATGGGAAGTTTATTCCATAGATGAGGTTAGCCTTTGAGATATGAATCTGTCTCTCCAGCAAGTTCTATTAGAGTCACAAATAAGGTTCAGGTCCATGGAATGAATTACCCTTGTTAATTTTTCTTGTGAATATGAAACAATTTCATCAGGGCTGGATCAGAGAATGCCTTGTAGGTCAGGCATAAGTCTCGTCTTAATAAATGATATGAGATGAAGTAAAGGGATAGGGCCTTTAGTTGGTCTGCATAACGTGTCTTACTCTTTTTATTTTTGTGGTGATAATGAGAAACCTCCAGAGCCACTCCAATTGGTATAAGTGCCTGTATAGGTACACACAGAAGGGAGCATTGTATTCAATTATGGGCCTGATGATGACCGAGTACAATGGCACTATGACCTTCTCTGACCTTGATGCCATGTCTTTACTTATAAGTTGTACCATACAGAAGGATTTCCTCACTACTATAGCTACATGGTGGTCAAATTTTAGGTTACTATCTAACTGTGTTCCAAGGTCCCTCACCCCTGGGTCTACTTTTAGGGGTGTTGTGTCAAAAGTATAATTTGCAGGGATATCTGATTTGCTGAAGGGTGTAATTATGCATTTTCTAGCATTTAGCCTAAGACGATGGTTTTGGCACCAGTCATTTGTCATTTTTAAGCCTGTTTACAGGATGTTAACATCATTTAGGGATTTAATGATTGTCGTAGCTTACAGCTGTTAGCGAACTTGGTGAGCCAGAGGCCACAACAATTGCCTTCATGTCAGAGATGTATATACCAAACAGGGGAGGTATGAACACTGAGCCCTGTGGGACACCTCTGGTAACAAGTTTCTTATCAGAAGTGGATTTGCCTATCCAGACCACGTGTCCTGTCAGTGACCCAGTTGGCCATCCATCTGACAATGTAGGTTTGTATGCCTAACTCAGTAAGTTTATCTATGATCCCTGAGTGGGGGATTGTGTCCAAAGTTTTGGCCAAGTGTAGATAAGCAGTGTGTAGCATTTTACCCTCATTCATGGCCCTGGTGACTTTCTCAAAGATGTCCACCAGATTTAACAGGCAAGACCTCCCTTTGACAAAGCCAAATTGGATCTGGTCCAGTGTTTGGAGAGCTCCTATGTTGTTATTGATCAGATCTATGATAATTCTCTTCATGGCCTTGCAGATGAGACTGATCAAGCTTATGGGTCTATAGTCCGATGGATCAGTTGATGGGACCTCTTGTGCAGAAGAATAACTGTTGCAGTCCTCCATTCCTCTGGGGCAAAGCCTGTTTGGTGGCTGTGGTTAAAGAAGGTGTCTAGTGGCCCTGCTAGAGTCTGTTTTAAGCTATTTAAGAAGCATCCAAGAATGTTGTTGGGACCCATGGAGGCTATGTTTTTGTCTTTAACAAGCGCAATAAGGACCTCTTCTCTTGTAAAAGCTGGTTGGGGATGGTTGCAGGTATTTCTTTGGGTGTAGTAGGAGGTGATTGGGGGAAATTTGAACTGAACTTGTCAGCCAGCAGGTTTGCTATAGTTTCAGGATGGGTGTAAGTGTTGCCATTCATGAGTAACTTGGCACATTGCTAAATGTTTCTCCTGAGGTTACGAACATAATTAAAAAAAAGACCCTTATGGCTATCTTTCACCCGGGATGCTATCTTTACTTCATTGTTTGCTTTGGCAGATTTGACCAGCTCTCTAATTTGTTTGTTTAGACTGGTGAATGCCTTTTTGCACTGATTTGTCTGTTCCTTCTTGGCTTTGGAGAGGATTTTTTGAATACCCTATTTATTTATTTTGCATTGAGCAGTGGTAGCTTTAGGTAGTTATGAGCGTTTTTTTTTTTTTGTAGACACCTCTGCTGTAGTCTGTTCAGCTACTAGCCTTGCCACCCTACAAACCATCACACACAAAGCATTTACTCCAATCAAAACCTGGCTAAATAAAGCCCAAGCTGCTCCTAAACTCAAAAAAAAAAAAAAAAGGCAAACAAAAACAAGCTAATCTTATTCTTTACCAAAAACCTGAATAAAAATTTCACTAATCTTAATATTCTCATCAAACGACACAAAAATCGGAAATGTCTCCCACACAAAATTACTAGGAATTATCATCGACAAGTTAATAGTTTGCTCTACACATTGATTCTGCAATCAAAAAACTTTCAACAAACTAGGCTCTCTATACAGAGCAAAACACATTTTAAATGATCATCGGAAGAAAATAGCAAACACCTCCCTCCTTCTCGCTATGCTATTATGTACCTCAACAGCATTTACAAATCTGAACTCTTGCATTAGACATAAACTAGAAAGCTGCTACAATAAAATTAGCAAATTTGCATATAGTCTTCCAATCTGCTCCCATCTCTGTACAGCCTTACACCCTCTCAACTGGCTTAAACTCTCCCACCACAACTCTCTTTTCCAATAATTAATAGCACCCAAGATACTACATCACCCACTTAATAAACCCTCACTGACCAACCTTATGCAATGGTATGTGACAAATAGAGCCCAATGCTCCACAGAAGTTAAATTATTTATTTATTTTTTTTTACATTTGTTGACCAGGATAGTCCGACATGTCCATTTTCAGCGGAGGCCCGGTGAAAAAAGCTCCAAGTTAGACAGTCAAAATATAAACAAGAAGACATAGTTAGAGGTAAGCTATTTACAGAGGATACATGGTATAAAACATGATACAGACAAGTTCACAGTTATAGTTATCCCCGGTTTCAGCCAGGGGAAATAAAAATTGACATTAGGAAAAATGAATGTATTAATAACTGTTTACATTCATGATGAGGGTTATTCAGGCTTGTTACAGTGGCAAAGCCAGTTTAATGTCAGATCTTGTTTGAGTTTGGTTTTAAATTGGCCTAGGTTGGAGAGCAAAGTAACATCAGCTGGGAGGAGATTCCAGATTCTACCTGCTGAGTTGGAAAAGAGGGCTTTCCCGGCTGTATTGTTAATTTTGAATGTCTGAATTAGCAATTTGTTTGAGGATCTAAACTGTCTCTGATTGTTATGAGGGGTGATAACGCTCCTAAGGGATGGTGTATCATCTGGGTTATAGAGAATTTTATTAGCTATAATCAGGAGGCTGTATTGGATTAGACTGGGAAGTTCTAGCCACCCAAGTTGTTTGAGGTTTATGCAGTGGTGTGTTCTAAATGGCAGGCCTGTGGCAAACCTGGCAATGTGATTGCAACAGGTTGACAGTTTATTTATTATTGACTTGTTTAGATTATAGTAGAGTATAGAAGTGCTGAGATTAGGTGGGTCTGGGCTATGGCAATCCTGGCAGGGGGGGGTTAGAAAGGCTTTTATTCTATACAGAGACCCTATTTTTTATTGATGTTCTTGATTACTTGATTGACCTGAAAATCAAATTTTAGGTTATTGTCAATAATAACACCTAGTATTTTTGTAGAGGAGTCGAGGGAGATAACAGTGCAGTCTTTCGTCATTATGTTAAAGGTAAAGGCAGCAGACCTTAGTGTAGGTGAGAAGAACAACATTTTAGTGATAGGTTTTAATAGCAGGTGGCGTTCAGAGAGCCAGTTCTCTATGGAATTAAAGGTGGACTGGGTAGCATACCTCAATTTAGAAGGAGACGTAGCTGAGCAGATCAGGGTGGAGTCATCAGCGTATTGGATACAGCTGACCTTTGGGATGACACTATTTGCACCCACAAAAACCAGTAACTCACATGGTGATTTACTATTCTCTGTTAGACTCGCTAAGGCATGGAATAATCTTCCAAGCCACATCACACTCCTAAGCAAAGTATAACATATCAAAACTACTCTAAAAGATCGCCTGAAGAAAAACAAACTATACAACTGTATTTTACCTAATAATACAAATTTGTTAACCAGAGAGATCCACTGCAGACACAGTCCCTTTTCAGTGCTGAACTGGGAGTAATATTTCTGATGAAGCGGCTTGCTCGAGGTCATACACTAGGCAAATGACAGCTAAGGGAAGCAAACCCTGTATCACAGGAACTACACATTGCAACCTTAACCTCTGGGCCAGCTGCCAGACAGATTTGCTCTTCTTACATCCACCCCAATTTCCACACCCCCTTCCCTTTTTTTCCCCTAAGACACTCTCTTCCCTTCCCCCAAACCCTTCCCAAATCTCTGCTATCACTGTTCCCTCCTCTAGTTTTTTTCCCAACATAACCTTCTTTTAGCTCTCTACAACCCAAAAAATTCAAACCATTCCTTCGCCCTTGGCCTACCCCATCTTCTCATTTGGGCATGTTCTCTTAACTCCGTTAACACTGTGAAAAAACTCTATAATTGTATTATTATTATTATTCAGATTATTATGAGTGTTTTTATTCAGTATGTGTTGTGTGTTTTCCTGTTTTTTAAAGCATATATTCTGAACTCTGGGTCATTGTGTGAATACTACACAACTGTATTACTGTTTGGATCGTTAAGACTTTTTAGATTCTTAATATGCTGTGTCTATACTGGAGCTTTTCTCCCCAGGTCACCACTGAAAATGGGCATCTAGTCCTAATCTGACTTCTCCGGAAAGCAAAAGCCAATAAAATAAAATGAATAAATAAAAATCTTTAGATGATCTGAGATGGGTATGCTAGGTCTTTTCAACACTTGTTGCTCTCAAAGTGAATTTATTGGCATCCATGTCTCAGACGCGTGATAACGTGGTTACAATTGCCAACCCTCTCACAATCCTCTATATTCTAGCAACTTTCTAAGTTTATATGAGTAATATTTAAAATGTGTCCTTAATTTATCTTTGGCTTTGTCTAAATTTCTTGCTCTTAGAAGTTGAGAGGTGTGAAGGAATGCTGTGTGGTACACCTGAATTGAATTGAAAGGGCAAAGAATGACATTTTTACCAATTCTTATACTTTATTGTGACAAGTAGCTAAGAAATGTTGCAAGGTAACCATTTTCCAGACCCTTTTCTCATTGTTCTGAGGATATGATTCTTGCTTAGTGTGTGAGATGTCATGGGTTCAAATCCCATACAATCTCTTCTTTGGAGTTCTTCGTGGCCTACTTGTTAGGATTTGGCACTCTTATAACAGCAGCCTTGGTTTGATTCCCCATTCAGGGAAGCTTCAAAGCTTCATACTGTGAATGAGTGCAATATGATCCACAAATGGTTTTAAGTGATAATGAAACATTACTATTCAGTGTCATTTGTTGAGCATTGTGGCTACGTATGGTTACTAAGATAGGATGTAATTTGCTGATGCCTCATTTTCTCAAGCACTTTAGTCGGTGAGTGAAAATGCTGAAGGGTATGCAACTGTCTGATTTAAAGGAGTCTCCACCTTTGAAAATCTTCCACTGTTTTCATACCATTGGCCCTTTGAATAATGTGGACTTCATTTGATAGCATTAATGAGGACAGAAAGCAATAAAAACATGTTTAATTTATAATGGTGGGAAATTATCTGTAGGTGGTACTAGCATTGTTTTACAGATGAGATGCTTACAATTATACACAAATGTAGCATAGAAAGCAACCTTTGAAACATCATTTCTTACTACTGCATCAGAGAATAAAATAAACATGTTTCTTAATTTCAGCTTACTAAATTGAAAAAACAGTCCTTAAAAGTGTTAACTGTATTCTATTGTGCTGGAAGGGAGATAGGATTTTTATTTGCTATACAGATCTTCCCTATGGATCCATAAAACCCCACCCCAACATGACTGGAATTTTGAGGTTGCTTTGATATAATATAGTATAATAGCTCTTTTTGACTAAATGTATATTCTGATTTAGCAGAAATATTCATTTTTCTTTAAACACCTCCTTTAAAATCTTCAAAATTTAAACAGTGACACAAGTATACAGTCAGAGATGTTCATAGACATGCCATGGCTGATCCTGTCACTACTATCACGAGCATGATTCACAAAAAGTAACTCAGTCATAGTGGTACAGTGCTTTGACTATGGTGTACAGGGCTCTGGATTCAAGACCTGGCAGGGCTGGTAATTTATCAAGCAGAGTACCTTGCTGACCCTCTTCAAGAGAAATCTCAATGAGTGGATGGGAAATAGAAAATTCACCCCGGGGATAACTCCAGTGGCTCTAATCGACAGAGGCACTAGGAAGTAAGGTCAGGTGGCATGATGCCAGGGTAATCCTATGGCTAGGCTTGTAAAGGCCCCAGGGCCATTAGCCTAGTACACACCTATGAGCTTATGAACCTCTGCATCCACAGTCAAAAACACCACCTGCCTGGAAAGACCACTCAAATAAGTTATGCATATATATATTTTTTTTATAAATAAATTAAAAAAAAAGTTTTGTTGAGCATAATCCTTTAAGTAGTCTTTCCTGCAAAGTGGTATTTTTGGTTGTATTTGTGGAACTAAAAACCTTACTAGCATTTTTCCATGGTTTGCACCAATTCTCTGCTGATGGCCAACTCAGGGAAATGTATGACATAATGTATTGATACTCAGTACTTCATATATTCCCAAAGTGCACAGAACTCTATCAGATAAGGGCAGCCAGGCCAATAACTGTAGGATGCACAGCACAGCAGACTATGTGTGTAACACAATAAGGAATGAGAGATTCCATATATTCCCAAACTGCACAGAACGTTATCAGATATGGGTAGCCAGGTCAAGATCTGCAGGGTGCAAAGTACAGCCGACTATGGAAAGGGGGATTCCATATATTCCCAAAGTACACATAATGTTATCAGATGTAGACTGTCAGGCCAAGATCTGCAGGGTGCAGAGCATGGCAGACAATGTGTCTAACAGAATAATGAATGAAAAACATTTTTGCAGAGTGGGGGATGTTTGTCAAGTAGGGATTTTTGTTAAATACACATGTTGGGAGTGAAGACTGACTACAGGTGTGTACAATATAACAGGACGTGTATCTTGCATTAATACTTCACATGCAGAACATAGAATACAACAGGTGGATGCGTAGCGTGGAAGTCAACCTACATACCATGCAAAACTACTCAATAGTTATGCTGATGGGAGGCAGAGATATAAGTATGGGAAGCTGAAATCTAAGCAAGGGGATGAAATTTATTTATGAGGCTGTTGAAGCCTATGAAATATTTGGTCTTCCACATGTAAACACTGAGATAGGGGTGCAGTATGGCAATATCATGGTACACAGTGCAAATACACTTACACACACACACACATACACACACACACACACACACACACACACACACACACACACACACACACACACACACACACACACACACACACGTATGCATGCACACACACACAAACACACACACACACACACACACATGCATATGCACACATGCACACATCACAATGAACAAAACATGCTGGAGGGATAGGTTTCTGACCCAGAGACTCAACAGACTGTGGAATAGACTGCCCATACATGTCAAGCAGACCGCCTCCTTGGCCCTCTTCAAAAGGAACTTTGATGTTTGGATGGGAGATAGGAAATTCACCCCAAGGATCATGTCAGTCACCCTGCTAGACAGGGGTCCAGGGAAGTAAATATTGTGGGAAGAAATATCCAGGGAATTGTTATGGCTAGGCTTGTATAGGCCCTAGGGCCGATAGCCTAGTATCAACATATGAACTTATGAACACACACATGTACACACATGCACACACATGTGGGCATGCACATGCTCACACACACACACACACACACACACACACACACACACACACACACACACACACACACACACACACACACACACACACACACATGCACGCATATGCACATACATTCTCACACACACACACACACACACACACACACACACACACGTGCGCACGCACATGCTCATACATGCACACATGCATACACACACTCAAACATACACACACATGTACACACATGCATACACACACGCAAACATACACACATGTACATACATGCATGCACACATGCATTTACACATGTGTATATGTGCACACACACGCGCACGTGCACATCCTCACACACACACACACACACACACACACACACACACACACACACACACACACACACACACACACACACACACACACACACACGCACACATATGCACTCATGCACACATCACAATGAACAAAACATGCTGGGAGGATAGGTTCCTGCCCCAGAGACTCAACAGACTGTGGAATAGACTGCCCATACATGTCAAGCAGACCGTCTCCTTGGCCCTCTTCAAAAGGAACCTTGGTGATTGGATGGGAGATAGGAAATTCACCCCAGGGATCACGTCAGTCACCCTGCTAGACAGACGTCCAGGGAAGTAAATATTGTGGGAAGAAATATCCAGGGATTTGTTATGGCTAGTCTTGTATAGGCCCTAGGGCCAATAGCCTAGTATCAACCTATGAACCTATGAACACACACACGTGTGCACACATGCACACACATGCGGGCATGCACATGCTCACACACACACACACACACACACACACACACACACACACACACACACACACACACACACACACACACACACACACACACACAAAAACAAAAACTCTGAAGTGTGAGTATGTGGGGGGACTGTTGGTGCAATATACTTTATAAAGCTGGGTAAGGGCACAAAGGTTCACACACTGCTCTCTTTCTCACATAAACTGCCAACCATACATGAGTGTGTGTGTGTGTGTCTGTGTGCACACATATGTACATGTGCCTGCATCTCTGAAGCTCTTGCAATGTTTGCACTTGCTAATGTATATAAGAAGTACCCCACGAGTATGGAATACCTAGTCCACAGGAAGGGGCAATGCATTTCATAAGTTTGTGCCTCTTAGTGAAACTCATTACCCATTTCTGTGTACAAATATCATTTGCATCTAATTATAGACTATTTCTCAATCTCTTGTTTCACTATACACTTACATGGGAAAGTCATAAGGTCATCTTGCCTTTTCTCTAGGGAGAGCAGCGCACATATGTGCATTTGCACAGCCGCAAAGCAAATGTACTCTGGCAGTAGTGGTGGTAGGTTATGGGAATAGCATTTTACATTTATGTTTCTACTTAGTTTGTGGCCAGATATATTATACAGCTATTTCTACATAGCTGTATAATATAGCTATGTATGCGTATGCTTGGCTATAAAATATATAGAAAACATTCTGTACTGTGATGTGCCTGATCATCTTTTTGATGTATATATCTGGGAAGCACCTTTTAGATAAATTATCTTTATACCATCTCTGGAAGACATTGTGAACCACCCTGTCTTCTGACTGTGGGACATCATATACTTATTAGCTTAATTATTTATCTTTGCTTCTTACATGGGTCTCTGAGGTCAGGGACATTTTTCAGCTGTGTTTGGCACTGACAGCTTACAATAATTTATACATATAGAATTGTAAGTACATATTATATTGCATATAAACATGCAGGTTAGAGATGAGATTTCAAATGATATGTATGACAGGTAATATCAGCAGCAACAGAGTGTATGTTTCTGGTGTTGCTTGTTGTGCCAGTTGCCATACATCTGTTTGTTATTCATCCAGTGTCTTGTTTGCTACCCTTATAATCACCAATCTTCTGCCTAAATGTGGATAATCCCTTATGCTGCTTCCTTCTTGCAGTGGATACATATGACTATTAAGATAAGATGTTATTTGGTGAGACATTATTTCCTTAAGTACTTCTATTGTTGTTCTATTGCCATAACTGGGTCTTTTTCTAAATGACTATGAGCTTTGTCTCAATTCCAGTATATAGTTTGTATATTGTCAGAAGGCATGTTATTATTCTATAGTATTAAGGGTTGCTTGTAGGTTGACTGTTAAGGAGGAGTATCATTTTCTTTCCTGTTGTTAACCATATTGGGGTTCATTTGGGATGCCAATATAAGTAATTCTTATTCAGGCCTAAATATTTGTATAAAGATGTTAATACTTTTAGGCTGATTCATGAATGCTAGGTTAACTGTCCTAAAGGATCATTTAGGCCTAGTCAATAACCCAAGATCAGAATCAAATTCTGTACCTTGTGTTTATGAGGCAAAGACCTTAACTATTATGATTTTGTGGCAATATTAATAAAGGGATTTTTGTCCAGGAAATTGTTAAAGGCTGGCCTTAATTGCGTTAGTGTCTTTGTACTGGATAATCTTAGAAGGTATGTCACTGGCTTTATATATCTTTGTAGAATGTGGCATACAGTAATCACAGAAACTGGAGAGACACTGTAGTTTCTGCAGTAAGCACATTCGCAGAAGTTAGGACCCCCTACACCAAGTCCTGAAGTCAAAATAAGGGAATGAGTACTCATGTCTCAAAAACAAAAGTAAGAGAATTTATATTCACAGATAAGGACATAGTCTCAGAGTTGTCTAGTAGAACCAGATTAATCCACTGTAACATATAATCCATGCCCAAAGAGATAGTATATTTAAAACCATACTAGATACCAGAATCACAATGCCAAGCAGTGAATGAAGAGGCACAGGACATGCTTAAACCTGAGGTCAGAGAACAATTTCAAAGTGAGTGGAATGGTGTCATTGTACTGGTCCCAAGCCTGATGGGTCTCTGAGGTTTTACAATTTCTCAGAAAGTCACATAACACATCTACATTCGATTGCTGTCCCATGACCTCTGTGGATGATCTGTTTGAAAAATTAGCCAAGGCTAGATTTCATGCCTCCTTTGGATTTGGTGTAGTGGTACTTTCTTCGGACTCTGGTTGACAGCATGCAGGGTTCAAGACCTGCTAGTGATAATTTTAATGGGGTTGGGAGGGTGGGGCATGGGTGTTAATATAATTGCCTTATAAACACAGGTGGGGTTTTGTGAGTCCAAGGAGGGGGTATTTGCTTAAAGCTTAAAATGGCTTGAAAGAGCAGCTTGAACCTGAACCAACCTAAATAAAATAAAAAAATAAAAATATCTAAAATCTATTGACAAGCTCAGCTAGCCCCAGAAGCAAAGCACAATATTCTGTACACCATTTGCTCCCCCCCCCTGTACTATAGAGTCCTGCTTTTTGGTCTCCATTGGCACTTGTAACATTTCAGAGGCAGGTGAGCAAGATTCTAATATCATGCCAAATATAATACAGCCTTATCTGTATAACATAATATTCTGCAAAGATTGAGTCATCTTCTTAAAGTCCAAGCCATTTTGAATTCCTGACATTAAACTGGATTGAAATCTTTTTCAACTAAGTGTTAGTCAGGAATGGCAGAAGCCTCCCAACTGGACCATCTGATAGGCCAAGGGATAACAAAATCACAGGAAGAAAATTTTGAGGCAGTTCAGAAGTGGACTACACTAATTACAAAAATGCAGGTTAAATCTTTTTAATTGTGTGGTAAAATATTATTGCAAACTCATCACCATCCATTTTAAGCAGAGTTCCTTCCTATCCTAACCCTATTTAAGTGCAACTTGGACCAATGGATGGGTAATCAGAAATTCACCCCTGGTCTAGCCCCTATGTATCTGAAGGACAGAGGCTGTCAGTAAGTCACCCCCTATTTAGATAAAATTTGTGGATCCCATGTGGGTTGCCCAGCTAGGTTTTAAGCAGAGTTTCTCCCTATCCTAACCCTAAGTGCAACTTGGACCAATGGATGGGTAATCAGAAATTCACCCCTGGTCTAGCCCCTGTGTATCTGAAGGACAGAGGCTGTCAGTAAGTCACCCCCTATTTAGATAAAATTTGTGGATCCCATGTGGGTTGCCCAGCTAGGCTTATAAGGGCTCTAGTTGTCATTAGCCTAGTATACACCTATGAGATTTGCCCCGATCACTTGTCCCCTGACCTGCCTACCCAAAGATAAGGTTCCACTGAAAGTTCAATGGGCAGGTGAGACTGAACAAGCCTTTAAGAAACTGAAAAACCTGCTATGTTTGGAACCTATTCTGATAACCCCTGACTTATCCACACAGTTCCTAGTAGATATAAACACCTCTGAGGTTGGCATTGATACATTATTGACCCAGGTGGTGGTGGGAGAAACATCCCATATGTTACATCAGCAGAAAGCTCAGCAGTAATTTGAAGTTCTATCTTTTGACAGAAAGGGCATATTTGTTGATTAAATAGGTACTCAGAATGCTCAAGCACTTCTTGGTAGGAAGAGAGGAGAATTTACACTAAGAAGATTGTGATCTACACTCTTGTGGCAGGAGATGGTAGCCCACCCCCCTTGTCTGAGCTGGGAATTGATGGTGATGGCTTATTGTGGCTGTTATTCTAAGTGTTTTTATTTTTATTTAACCTCTTGGTCTCCAAAACAGTTATTTTACATTAGGAAGGTTTGTGGTCTAAACTCTTGTGGCAGGAGACGATAGCCTACACCCTTCTAAGCTGGTAATTGCTGCTGAATGCCCCTAGTGCCTGTTTTATGTGTCGTTCTTCTAGTCTGTGGTCTGCACTCTTGTGGCATTACTGTCTAAACAGATTTATTTTTTTTAACTACTAGAGCATCTAGCTTGCTTATAGCTGAGCATTGCTCATCAAGTTGCTTGTCTTATTGACTTGTTCAACATTTAAATTTTCCTCACTCCTCCCTAGTACATCAGTAGCCATGGATATACACTTCCTGGCTATCTTTGTGGTCAGTCTGGTTGAGATAGGCATTCTGAGGCATTGTACCAATTGCCTCATACACACTGACAATCCACGTATTCTTAATAAAACAGATAGTGTATGTGAGAGGTGTAAATACACTTTAACACTGGAGGCAAAACTCTCTTATACAACCAAAACTAATCCTACAGAGGTTGTCAGTGCACTTGCACCATGCCTACTGCACAGGCCTAAGACCCTACATATAAAACTACTTATGCTGAGGCATTAAAGGTAACCTTCCTAAAACACTAAGGCTTCCTGCACAGTACAATCAAAGAAAGGGTCCTATAAACACTACCCACAACTGCACATAGTAACACTGTATCCACAACTGCACATAGTAACACTGTATCCACAACTGCACATAGTAACACTGTATCCGATTCCTTCACCACTGCTAGTCCCTTCAGGCAAATGCAGTCAAATTTCCTGGTCATTGGTGATTCCATAGTGAAGCACAATGATGTCCCCCTCACTAGATTGAATAAGGAGGGAGTCACAATTAGCTGCCTTTCGGGGGCTAGGAACTATCAAGTCACATAGGCACTCAGGTCATCGAGCCACAAGTACCAGTATGACTCTGTCATAGTCCATGTGGGTGCTAATGATCTGAGATGTACCTCCCTTGAGTATATGAAACAAGACATGATAAAGCTCGCTGATTATGTGTCTCAGGCAGGTATGAGCCTAGCACTGAACAGCATACTACCTTTTCCAAGGATGGTGCCAACAACAGAAAATAATTGATTTTAACAATTGTCTTAGCTTCTGGTGTCAATCCAGGGGGGTTCAATATTTGACAGCCTGGGAGGACATGGGTGACAGACCATGGTGCTTTTCCAGGGATGGTCTGCACTTATCCCCTCTAAACTTTTGTATTTTGGCAAAGACCTTTTCAACCCGCACAGTGTCTTTTCTAGGCAATACCAAACTGATAAACCTGACTTAACTGAAACTATGAAGGAATATCTTAAGATGGTACTGCTCAATACTAGAAGTCTTAACAAGAAACCTCTCCGTGCAAGCCTTCCTCCCCCTGGAGACTGTACACATCTGTGTAGTAACAGAGACATGGTTTAAAGTCATGGACAGTACCCCAGCAATGCAAGGTTATAATGCCTTTCACACCTTTAGACTAGCTACTGCACAGAAGAAACTAAAGGTGGAGGAGTGTCAATCTATATTAAGATTAATTGCACATCCAGGCTAGTTAAAGTGTATGACCCACTGGAACTCATACATGTGCAACTCACCATAAACAGGGTGCCGTACCATATCCTGGCAAACATATAGGTCCTCCTCCATGTCCCAGGAAACCCATACTACCTATGTCAATGTACTAGAGTCCCTCAACATTCAACCCAATATGATATTCATGGGGGATCTCAACTGTCCCTCTAGAGATAGGGAATCCTACACTACTTCTAATGCACAAGCCCAGCGATTCATAAACTTTGTTAATACCAACATTATGGAACAGTCGGTTCATTTTCCTACCAGGGGTACAAACATCCTTGACCATGTACTTTCAAACATGGGGGGAGCAATGTTCCTCACCCAATGTAATATTTTTGCTTGTCAGATCTGACCATAAGACAGTATTACTTGAAATAAAAATTAAATCCCTGGATCCAACAAAACAAAAACCTTTACGAACTATTCCAAGGCTGGCGTCTCTCTCTACTAAGCAGCACCTTGGCTAAAATCCAAGCACCCCCAAACCCAATAAACACCATAGAATACACTAAGCTATTTGCAAAATCTCTGTACAGCCATATTTATAGCTGTATAGAGCGAGCTGTGCCCACTCGTATTAAGAATAAGACAAGCCACCCTGTGGAATCACACTATCAATCGGTTATACAACAAAAGAAAAACAACCTTGGCCAAGCATAGGAGGAACAAAGCCATACATGCTAAAAGCTTCCTGACCAATCTAAACAGGCAGCTAAGAGGGTTAATTAATACTTCAAAGGCTAAAGAAGAAAAAATAGATTCTCAGGCAAAGCACAACCACAAAGCTTTCTATAGCTATGTCTGTAACCTCAGATGAAATACACAACAATGTGCAGATGTTATTGTAAATGGCATCACCCACACTGAACCAGAGGTCAGGGGAGGATGGCCCCCCTGTTGTAGAAGGAGGTAGCAGAGCACAAAAATAAAAAAACTGATAGGGCAAAGAAGAGCCATAAAGATGATAGAGTGGACTATTGAGGATAAGAAAGAAATTATGTATTGTTAATATTATGCAAGAAGCCCGGAATTTCCAGATACAAGATATTAAAAAAGATTAAGAGATAAACAGGGAAAAGAAAAATATTTCCACAAGAAAAACTGTCAGAAGGTTCAAATAAATATGTGTGTTCATTAATACAACAGATTTGTGAAAAACAGTATATCGATCAAGAAACATTGATCTGTTTAGAAAAAGAAGCATCTGAGGAAGTACAAAAAAATATAAACAACAAAACCCAGACATTTTTGAAAGGTATGAAAAAGAAATATGGACATGGGAAAGAAAGATAGATTTGATACGGTGGAATATTTATGCAAAGTTGAAAGCCAAATTAATCAATATAAAAAAGGCAACCCCAAAGATATTCACAGAGAAATACAGGCAAAGGCATCCAGATATGGAAAATTTCACAATAAAAAAATAATATCACAAAGAGGGAATGTGGAAAAGAAGGGTAAAGTAAAACTTAAAAAAAATAGAAGTTGAAGTTATGGAATGCCTGCGAGGTGAAGGATTTGTTATAGAAGGTCTAACACAGGTTACATCACAGCATGATGGAACGAGTCTCCAAAGTAAGGAGAAACAGGAAGATCTGGAGATGTCTGAAGAAGAAATATGGACATGGGAAAGAAAAATAAATTTAATATGGTGTGATATCTATGCAAAGGAGAAAGCAAAACTAATCTATACAAAAAGAGCAGCACTAAAATGATTTGAAGAGAAATACAGGCAAAGGAATATGGACATGGAAAACTTTACAATACAAAAAATAAGAAGACAAAGAGGAAAAGCAGAAAAGGAGATTAGTGATGGAGCAGTTAAAGAATGAGAAACTGAGTTTATGGAGTACCTGCGAGGTGAAGGATTTAGTGTAGAAAATCTAACTCAGAAAACACCACAGCAGGATAGAGCAATGGATATCCAAATTAAGGAGAAATCAGTGGAATGGGAAGCAACTGGTCAGTTACCATATGAAAATATTTTGGAGCCTTCCACAGGAAACCAGTATAAACATTCACTTGAAGCTGGACAGCAAGAGAAGGAACAGGAAACTGTGGCAACTTTGACACAGTCAATGTTGAGGAGTGATAGGCCAGTGAGTTCCCATATGACAGTGCAACAGATGCCACAGGATGAAACTGAAGAGAATGTGCCACAGGAAGATGCTATAGAACTTGCTATAGAATGCTCACAGGAAATGGGGAACAAAAATATGCCTTCAATTTAGAAGAAAATTAGCTAAGAGAAGAGTTGCTTGATTTAATTGAGATAGACGGACATATTAAGATCAATGAAAGAAATAGACTGCAGAAGGTCAATAAAACCCAAAAAGTCAGAAGATGATAAAACAAATGAACACAATAATTAGAACTGTACATAGAGATCCATGCAATGTAACAGAAGTAAACAGGATATATTACTATGCAGCTAAATTAATAACTGATAAAATTCTACCACAAGAGCACAGGGTAGTAAGGGAAAGGAAGGGGAGAAATCAAATACCATCATAGAAGTTTTGAATAGAGAAAACGGTAAGCAATTAAGACGAGAAGTGTCACTGTTAGAAGACTATAGAAGAGGGAACAGATCAACAAAAATATTCAGAAAGATAGACACGATAAAAGTAATGCACAGTATCAGAACAGATCAGGATCTATCATGCACTATTGCAAATAATAAACTAAACATCTCAGCACAGTCAGAAAAACTTAGAAGATTCACAGATAAATATAAAAGAAAAGTACAAAATTAGCAATTTATTGATGACCCCAAAAAGTTCTATAGAGAATTGGGAAACAAGGCAAAAGGAATTGAAAGACCACCCAAAAAAGAAAAAAAATAGATACATTTCGGAGAAGTATCTATGAAGATCCTGTGGAACATAACAAAGATGCTAAATGGATAGAAGAAGTAAAAGAAAGAATAAGAAGTTTAAAGGTACAGTATTTGAAATGGGGTGAAATAACAGCCAGAGAGAGTGAAATAAAGTTAAGAAAAGCCTCCAACTGGAAAACCCCAGACCCAGATGCAGTACCTAACTCCTGGCTAAAAGTATTAACATCTTTGTGTGAAGATTTAGCCATGACTAAGAACTATTTATATGCACACCTCAAACAGACACCAGCCTGGTTAACAACAGGAAAAACAATGCTCCTACTTAAGAGTGAACCCGCAAGTTATCCTAAAAATTATAGACCAATAACTTGCCTTCCGAGAACATATAAATTATACACCTGAATTGATGCAGACAGAGTTTATAGTCATTTAGAAGAAAATTCAATCATGGCAATAGAACAAAGGGGTAATAAAAGAAAGTTAAATTGAACAAAGGATCATTTGTTGTTAAATAAAGTCATAATGGAGAACTGTAAAAAGGGAAAGATTCTAAGTATGGCATGGATTGACCACAAAAAAGCATTTAACGGTATCCCACATTCATGGATAAAAGAGTGCTTACAAATCTATAAGATACATCCTACACTGATCAATTACATTACAGAGACCATGAAACAGTGGCAGACCACTTTGCAATTAATGCAGGATAAAAGAACTTGAGCAAGATGGAGTGTATAAATATATGGGAACTGATGAAGGATCAGCAATAAAACATGAACAAATGCAAATAAAACTTAGGAATATTTTAGAAGGCTTAAATTAATACTAAAAACAGCATTGACATCTAGGAATAAAGTCCAAGCTATAAACCAATTTGCTCAACCTGTCTTAACTTACAGCTTTGGAGTGATTGGTTGGCACAAAACGTGTTGGACAGGTTAGATAGGAAAACAAGAAGAATGCTTCATGCTCATCAAATGATTTATAAAAATCAGTGCATACCAAGATTATATATCCCACATTCTGCAGGTGGTATGGATCTCCTCAAAACTGATTAAATGTATAGATCTGTAATTGTGGGACTGCACACATATCTGTTGACTTCACAACCCAAATGTAGTGAAAATTCTTAAACATGAGCAGAAAAAGTCTAAGATGACTACCCTGCTTAGTTTAGCAGAAACATATCAGTGTCAAGTGGGAATGGAAATCAAAGCAGAAGAAGAAAAAAAATCAGGTAGCAAACGAATGTGCCAAAAACAAAAGAAAGAATATAAGGTGAAGGATCAGATGAGAAGGCAAGAAATGTGGAAAATGCATAACTATAACTGCAAATATAGGAAACTTTTGAAACAACCTTATGTTGATCAGGATCAAATGCAGGAATGATTAAGGAGAGGTGAATTTAAAACAAAAGATAAAAGATTAATATTGGTGACCCAAGATAGTGGACTACGTACATGTTGGTTTACAAAGTCCAGTGAACATGTGGGAGAAACTGACAAATGTAGGTTTTGTAAAACAGAACTGGATATAGTCGCACATCTTGTAGCTGGTTGTGATATACTAATGGTAGAAGGATTGTATATCGAAAGGCATAATAATGTGGCAAGATATTTCCATTGAGAATTGTGCAAATATTATAGTATTGAAGTGGCTGTAAAACATTGGAAACATGAGCCACAAAACATCATAGAAAATGATGAAGTTTATATTACATGGGATCACCCATTACCAACAGTTTAAAAGATAGATGCTAGAAAACTGGATATAGTGGTCCAAGAAAAGAAGACAAAAGTAGCATTGATCATTGAAATTGCTGCACCCAGTGATTACAGTGTCTTATGTACAGAGGGACACAAAGTCATAAAATACCAGGATTTGCAGGTGGAAGTGAGGGCAGTGTGGAAGAAGGATACCCAGACAGTTCCAGTAGTAGTAGGGCAAAAAAAAGAATTTAAAACAAAACAGTGTAAGAAACTTCTCTGTGTGGAAGATTTTCAGTCCATATATCTCTAGTTAATCACTGTATATTAATGACTAATTTTATTTTATTTTATTCGGGTTCCTATTAGATGACCGAAGATGCATTCTTTTGAATGTGTCTTGGTTGAACTTGAAAAGACAAAAAGGCAAAATGATGAAGCGGCATATAAGCAAATTCTTTCCCTGGGAAGAAATCGCTTGGCCACGTCCATTACTTTGCCATTTTTGTCACTGTAGTGCGATCTCTGAGTTGATATATTTAAGTAGGGGGGTGTAGGGGGCAAAGCCCCCCACTTTATTTTATGTTTTAAGTGTATTTTTTTTTGGTTGTTCTAAGCATTTGAGTTTGTAAGCTTTCGCTTACATGGGGTCGATAAATCATCGTTCACTTTTCTAAGTGTTCGATGATTTAATATAGACTCTTTTATTCTACCAGTTGGTTTTAAATACCATTTTAAATCAGTTGTAATGTAAGTGTATATTTAAGTGTATATTTTGCTTCCATCATCTTATGTTTTTTCTTATTATTTTTTCTTTTTCTAGTTCTCTTTTTTCCACTTTATTCAAAATGATGTGTAATAACAATACTAACTAATTATACAATTATATATATTTTTATAGATAGTTTTTAGGGTTCTTGTACACAGACCTGAAGAAGTCTAGAAGACAAAAGTGATCTTTGTTAACAATAGGTTATGAAAACAGAATATGATTTTTACAATTGATTTTTTTACATACAAAGTGTATATGTATATATTTATATATATATATATATATATTTTTTTGATTGCCAAATGGACTTAGGTTGATATATTTTCAGCCATGTCATATATTGTCTTGGATAAAATCACAGACTTAATTTGTTTGTGTCTTTCGGCTTTTCCCGGTTAGGGGTCGCCACAGCGGAACTCCGGTCTGCTAATGATTGGCAGTTGATTTTTACGTACCGGCTTGCCAGGCCTGACACACAACCTTCAACAAAGGTACGCCCATTCACGCATGTCTCCACGCAGAAGATGCTCTAGCTGAGAATCGAACTGGACAGCATCTTACTGTAAGGCGACAACGCTACTGCAGCACCACCACCAATAATCTGCTTAATAATCTGGTTAAATAAGAGGTACCACATCATTATAAATTTTATTTAAAGTACATAAGGGTTATATTATTATGACAGCTACTAAGTAGGGCAGGACCAGCTTGAATGTCACACTGATGGGGGAAGGGATGTGAATTTAACATGTGTACCAATAACACTTTGTTTTACAGCACAATAAACCACTCCCTTGCCTGATAAAAAGTATATATATATTCAGAAAGCTTGTGAGGAAACTACTACTCTATTTTTGTTTTACTTGGATTTCTTGTCTGTGTACTTAATAAAGGATTTTTGACTGGAAACAGACTGCCTGCCTTGCTTGGATTACTTTCGAATACTTAGTAATTCTGTACAATTATATATTTTTATTATTTTTTTTTACTTAAGATGAGTTTAAATTCAGTACTTCTACTACTTTTGTCTGATCTGATTAATATACAGTGATTAACTAGAGCTATATGGACTGAAAATCTTCCACACAGAGAAGTTTCTTGCACTGTTTTGTTTTTGGACCCACTACACTTGTTTAGTGGGTTGTTTTGAGACTTCAGGGATGCCATGAAGATCACTTGTTTTTTTTTTTTTTTTTTTTTAGAAAAAAGAATTTACAATCATAACTGTGGTGGTGGTGCTGTGGTAGAGTTGTCACCTCACAGTAAGATGTTGTCCTGTTCGACTCTCAGCTAGAGCATCTTCTATGTGGAGATATACGTGAATGGGCGTACCTTCGTTGAAGGTTGTGCATCAGGGCCGGCAACTCAGCATGTAAAAATCTACTGCCAGTCATTAGCGGACCGGAGTTCCGCTGTGGCAACCCCTAACTGGGAAAAGCCGAAAGACACAACAACACCTTGGATATCAAATACATGTAAATCCATAAAAACTGCAGAAGGAGTCATTACTGGGCACATTGTGGGTATTGCAAAGAGCACATTTGGCTAACATCAAAGACTAAAACAATACTAATTTCATGAACTTTAATTGTACTTTGACTTAGGAATGGGGCCCATTCCTGTCATGGTAATAAAAACCCAAAAGACTTAGAGAAATTAAAAGAAAGGAACCGGAGGCCATTGCCAACCTTTTGGCTGATAGGTGCAGCTCAAATTTCTCCCCCACTCCCCCATATAGTCCTAAGGCAATACCACATAACACAACCATTAGTAGAGAACAGGTCATTAATGCACTTTCCAAGGCCAAAAACACTGCATCAATGGCCCCGGATAACGTCCAGGGATGTTTAATAAAGAGCATGAAACAGGACCGCTTTGGTCCACTGGAATCACGTTTCAACTGGATTTTGTGCCCAAGGAATGGAAGATGGCTACAGTCATTCTCCTACACAAAGCAAGTCCAGCCATTGATTCAGGTAACTACAGGCCCATAAGTCTTACCAGCCTCATATGTAAGGCCATGGAAAGAATCATCTTGGACATGATAAATGAGGACATACAGTGGATATAAAAAGTTTGCACACCCCTGTTAAAATTCCAAGTTTTTGTGATATAAAAAAATGACACCACAATAAATCATTTCAAAACTTTTTCCACCTTTAATGTAACCTATAACCTGTACAATTCAATTGAAAAATAAACAAATCTGTTAGGGGAAAATAGAAAAAAATAGAAAATGTACAATAAGATGGTTGCATAAGTGTGCACACCCTTAAACTAATACTTTGTTGAAGCACCTTTTGATTTAATTGCAGCATTCAGTCTTCTTGAGTAAACACCTGACTTCAATTAAAGAGACTCTGATTAACCCCAAATAAAGTTCAGCTGTCCTAGTAGGATTTTTCCTGATATTTACTCAGTTGTCTGCTACAGCAAAAGCCATGGTTCGCGGATAGCTTACAAAGCATCAAAGGGATATCATTGTTGAAAGGTATCAGTTAGGAGAAAGGTACAAAAAATTCAACAGCATTGGATATACCATGGAACACAGTGAAGACAGTCATCAAAACGTGGAAAAAATATGCGACAACAGTGACGTTGCAAAGAACTGGATGTCCCTCCGTAATTGATGAAAAGACAAGATGAAAACTGGTCAGGGAGGCTGCCAAGAGACCTACAACAACACTGAAGGAGCTGCAGGAATTTCTGATAAGTACTGGTTGTGTACTACATGTGACAACAATCTCCCATATTCTCCATATGTCTGGGCTATGGAGTAGGGTTGTAAGACGGAAGCCTTTTCTTACACAGAAAAACATCCAGGTCTGGCTAAAATTTGAAAAACAATACATCATCTCCCAAAAGCATGTGGGAAAATGTGTTGTGGTCTGAGAAGACCAAGGCTGAACTTTCTAGCCACAATTCCAAAAGGTATGTTTGGTGCAAAAACAACACTTCGTAACACCAAAACAACACCATCCCCACGGTGAAGCATGGTGGTGGCAGTACCATGCTTTGGGGTTGCTTTTCTTCAGCTGAAACTGGGGCTTTAGTCAATGTGGAGGAAATTATGAACAGTTCTAAATATCTGTCACTTTTGGCTGAAAACCTTAAGGCGTCTGCTAGAAAGCTGAAGATGAAGAGGAATTTCTCCTTTCAACATGATACTGACCCCAAGCATACATCCAAATCAACAAAAGAATGGCTTCACCAGAAGAAAATTAAAGTTTTGGAATGGCCCAGCCAGAGCCCAGACCTAAATCCAATAGAAAAACTGTGGGGTGACCTGAAGAGGGCTGTACACAAGAGATGCCCTTGCAATCTGACAGATTTGGAGCGCTTTTGCAAGGAAGAGTGGGCAAATATTGCCAGGTCAAGATGTGCCATGCTGATAGACTTCTACCCAAGAAGACTGAATGCTGCAATTAAATCAAAAGGTGCTTCAACAAAGTGTAAGTTTAAGGGTGTGCACACTTATGCAACCAGTTTATTGTACATTTTTTATTTTTTATATTTTCCCCAAACAGATTTGTTTGTTTTTCAATTGAATTGTACAGAATATAGGTCACATTAAAGGTGGGAAAAGTTTTGAAATGATTTATTGTGGTGTCATTTTTTATATCACAAAAACCTGGCATTTTAACGGATGTGTAAACTTTTTAAATCCACTGTAGGTAACCTGCAAACTGGACCTATCACAGTTTGGCTTTGTTAAAGGAAGGCCATGTCTATTAAATGTGGTGGACTTCTTTGAGAGGGTCACCAAAGCATTGAATGAAGGTAAGACTGTGCACACAGCTTACTTCGACCTGGCCAAGGCTTTTGATACAATACCCCACTCAGACATTACAGACAAGCTCACTAATTTAGGTATAAACCCTTTTATCAGTGAATGGACAGCCAACTGGCTCACCGATAGGACCAGAGAGGTCAAAATACATGAGGCTACCTCCACCAAGAGGCCAGGCACTAACTGAGTGCCCAGGGCTCCGTACTGGGCCAGCTCCTTTTTGGCATCTATTTCTCTGAAATGGAAGCAAATGCCAAAGGTTTATGGTTGACTCAGTTTGCAGGTGATTGCAAGCTGGGGGTTATCATCAACTCCACTGCAGACACTAGCATTATTCAAGAAGGTCTATCTCTGACTAATAAATGGTGCCGAAGCCATGGTCTTAAACTCAGTGCTAAGAAAAGCATAACTGTACCCTTTGGGAAATAAACCATCCCAGCTAATTACCATGTTGATAATACACCTCTGAGTGTCAACCCAGTGGTCAGGGATCTGGGTACGAATGTAGACAGTAGCTTTACCTTCAACCGCCATGTGGCCACAGTGGTGAGGAAATCCTTTTATGTTGTGCAACTTATGAGTAAGGCTGTGGCATCTAGGGCCAAAAAGGTCATTATCCCACTGTACCCCACCCTTATTTGACCAATCTCAGTGTACAGTGCTCCCTTTGGTATGTACCTGACCAGGCATATGCAGTAACTAGAGCGACCACAAAGGTTCTTTACAAAGAATACAAGGAGTAACAAACCTGCATTATGCAGAGTGAATTAAAGCCCTTTCCCTCTAGTCAGTCATTTACAGATCGCTGAGGGGTTATCTATGCCTGGATTACAAGGCATCCGCAAACTGCACACTTATGAATCTCCTACATATTCGTAAGTCAAAGAGTCCCTGAAATACAAGATCTGGGGACCAGAATTTTGTCTGTGACATAAATAGAACATGCTGGAGAGACAGATATGTGTCTCTGAGACTGCCCCTCCTATGGAACAGGCTTCCCATCCATGTGAAGCTGAGGTTGTCTATCACTCAGTTTAAGCACAACCTAGACAAATGGATGGGGAATAGGAAATTTACACCGGGCCTGGCACCCATGTCCATTATGGACAGAAGTAGATTATAAATGCCTGGACCTCAGTGTCCTATTTGGATGCAGGACATCATTATTCTTTCAGTAAACTTGGCTAGGCTTAGAAAGGCTCCTTGGGTTATTAGCCTAGTAATAGTCTAGGAATCTGTGAATGTATGAATATTCCTTTCCGCTACAATAACATTTGTTATATGTACTACATATTTTAACTGATGTTTTCCCAAACCGCTTTATCATTTCATAATGATTTTATTTGTACTACTTCTATAGTTCTTATTTTACTTTCTGTACTTCATATTATGTATATCTATTCCTAAATTATTTAGGTATGTATTCCTGTAATATGCTTCACTGTGCCTTGGAGTTTTCTCTCCAGGACTTCTGTGTAAATTGGTTATGTCATTTGTACTCTCCCTGTAACAAAACAAACAAATAAATAAAAAAATAGTATCGAAGGCCTGTGATGTTATTTATGCCATCACATTTCTGTTGTGTTATCTTAGTAAACTGAAGTTACAATGGATGAGAAGTTCAGTAAGCATTCTGTCCTTTAAACCCCGATCACAATATGATCCTAGCACCTTTACACAATGTGCGGCATCTGGCTAAAAATCTCTGGGCCAGTCCACTCATATAGTTAATAAATCTAAACAGATAGATAGATAGATAGATAGATAGATAGATAGATAGATAGACAGACAGACAGATAGATAGATAGATAGATAGATAGATAGATAGATAGATAGATAGATAGATAGATAGATAGATAATAGATACAGTAGATGGATAGATAGACAGATAGATAAAAAAGATAGATACATAGATGGATAGATGCATACACAGATAGATACATAGATAGACAGACAGACAGATAGATAAAGGCACATCTTACAGTTCTTTCTGTCATTTTTTTTTGCGACTTGTCTATAATGGTGCAAGATTTCCAAGTTGTAAAAGCATCATCATCAGCCTCATGGTTTTACCACAGGGAGATAGATCCCAGTGGATGTGACTATATATGCAGGAAATGGTGAAGCATGCATGTTCTGTTTAGGGCAATGCTTCTAACCCCCTCTTGATGTCTGTTAAGCAGAGGGAGTCCTAGCACCACTGGGATGATGTGAAACAACCCATCAAAATAGATTTGTCAAGGTTAAGGTACTGAGAAAACATTGTCTCTTCAATATGAAGTAGGATTTTCTCCAGAAGTTTCCACAGCTGGAAATGTAACTTCCCAACATGTAGTAATCCCTCAGCTGAAGATAACTTATAAGGAACTGCAGGGGAGAGAACCAGTTGTATTAGTGTGGATGCCTGACCACCCCATAAAAACACTGGTTTGTCACTCTTGGATGATTTGTGGGGTTGCATTTTTTTGTATAACATGGCTGATTTGAAACTATCTTCATGAACAGTAGTATGTCTTTTACAAGACTGTGCTCAACTGCAGTCACAGCTTCTGTGGAAGCTCATCCCAGCCTCATTCCAAGTGCCGGATAAACAAGAGGGTACCAGAGTACTGCCATCTATGTGCAGATTCCTGACTGGACACTGCTATGTTTACTGGTCCTGCTCCTCTTATTATTAGTATCATGCTGCATGATTTGGGAGAGGTGTGGACAAGGGTCATCTATATGTGGACAAGGTCATCTCTATGTCAGAATTAATTACACAGTCTGACTGAAAGTGCTGGGCCAGGAACAAAAATTGTTTAACACACACACGCACACACACACACACGCACACACACACACACACACACACACACACACACACACACACACACACACACACACACACACATGCATAAATTCAAAATCTAGTTTGATTATTAGAAGATTACCATGGGATGTCCCCATATCTTCATCATAATTTGTACAGGCAATATTTTATTTACAAGGTCTCACACATATAACACAATTGTAAGTGAATGAATTGCAAAAGGACTTTGCCTCAATATGGAACTGGCTACTCATTAAGAAACTGGCCATCATCACTCAAAAGTCTTCAGTCATGTTATGTTGTTTGGCACAAAAAAAAATCAGTATCCCCCACTTTCTATCAAAGACCTTAATGGTAGTTATATCTTATGTTTCGCATATTACTTTCAATCAACTCAAGTCAGATCCAGCCATACAACATTTGGGATCAACTAAAAGTCTGGTATAAAGTGGCTCATTTTCTCACTGTTAAAATTAGAAAGGCCATTGCTATTAATCTCCATTCACCCCGACTAGAGTAAGTGCTGCCCGCTATAACCCCTCTTTGTTTATGCAGTACTAGTATACTATAAACCTCTGATACCATTCTGATAGCTATGAAAGTCAATAAATAATTCAGAATGGCTACCAGTCAGTGGCATAGCTAGTTTCTTATTTGATTAATTTATTTTACATTGCTGAATAGATGGTGATTGTCTTCCTTTAAAGAATACCCATATGTCAGGCAAACTATGAACTTAGAGGTCATGACACTAGCCTTTGGGTAAGACCTAACTGTATAGTAGCTTGTACTGAAAGAGCATTCTGTAAAATTACACCTGCCTCATGGAATATGATGTTAAAGATATGAAGTCAGATGAACTGAAGACAGAAAATAGTCACGTAGTTTTCCTTACAAAAGACCCATTTAGCAAAGGAAGTGTGTGATTGCTTCAGAGATGTACACTACTAAATAGCATGCACTGGTGTACTACCTGGGCAACATATTATTACTCCAGGCTCAATAGTACTGTTTATTGTACATATTAGAATCAAACTGTTATATTGTTACATTATTCAGATTTTGTATGTGTATATATCTATATCTATCTATCTATATGTGTATATATATATATATATATATATATATATATATATATATATATATATATATATATATTTTATTTATTTTATTTATTTAACATTTGTTGACAGGGAATGTCCTACTAGGTTCCACAGAGCCTGTTTTCAGCGGAGGCCCGGGGAGAAATGCTCCAGATGCATGTCTTTGGAATGTGGGAGGAAACCGGAGTACCCGGAGGAAACCCACGCGAACACAGGGAGAACATGCAAACTCCACACAGAAGGCACACAACACACAAACAGCCTCTAGCACTCAATAGTATAAATCCAAATGCAGAATACAATAATCCAAAAACAGAAGTGGAGTGCAGTAAATACTTTAATGGCAACCAAATGAACTCACAGTATTCCCTCTCCTCTGTTTTGGCCTTTTTGCTTCCACTCTTGTCTCACATTTGCATTTATACTATTGAGTGCTGGAGGCTGTTTGTGTGTTGTTTACATTTTTCTGTGTGGCAGTAGACATCTCGCACCATTTGTTTTGCTTGGGTATATATATATATATATATATATATATATATATATATATTTAACAAGTAAGAAATAGGGGTTTCCTGATATTAGTAAAATTCTTTTTTCATACTATTGTCTCATTGCTTTTGTCTTTGACTGTTATATGATTTATAATAATATTCACTTGCTGTTGTTACCTGTTTTATGTTCACTGCTAAAGCTATAGCCAACTGTTATTCATATTATGTTTCACAGTATTTGAAAATGTATCTACTGTAATTATCATTTGTTTTATGTTTGCGGACACTTATTGTCTGTCATTCATTCCGTCTCTGCCATGTGGTCTGGATAGTGACTGAAAACGGTCCTTGGACCTGCTCATTTACCTTGTTAATAGCTATAAGATAAAATAAAATGAAGTAAAATAAAATAATACTGAATATGAGAGATTTTGTAGGCAGTTTTTTCCAAAAAAAACAAGAAAGGAAAAAAAAAAGAATATGTATGGGTGTCTACATGAGAAGGTTGTAGTTCTATATAGAGACCTTGTAGATCTAAAATGCAGATTTGTATCAAGTATTCAGTATTTAGATGATAAAGCTAACAGTGCTGTACAAAGCATCAGTTTATGCAGAGTGTGAGAATTTTACTGGGACTGGAGAAATCGTAGCAGGTAAAGCTTTGAATATGCATTGCTGCTGTTATTATTTTTTGCCACGCAGACTGCTTGCCACTGATTAATTATTAACGAACTGATGAACTGAAAGGATAGCTGGGAGCTCTGATGAAGTACGTGATTTAAGCTATTGAGAAGTATCTACAAGCGTTAGGACTGCTAAGCTTGTTAGTCTGAAATTGAGGAACCTGAATGTACTGCTAAACAGGAAATTCTGAATAGGAGAGGGCTAGGGCAACTAATTAAAAGGTAAAGAAAGTATAGTTAACAGTTTGCTGAGGGGTATTGAAAAAACTGTCCACATAATCAGCAAGCTGCTTTGTTTAACTTGCAGGTGTCTGCTTAACTCTATTTATCATGTCATACAGGATAGTGTCTTAAATGTGTCAGTGAACTGATTTAATTAAGTTAGTTGCACAACAGAAGTGCACTACCTGTAGCACTGTGGTACTTCCCGCTTAGTCATGCAAAATATAATCAATTATACCATGACCCCCTATTAATATTCCAAAACGTGCATGCTGATTGGCCAGCGTGCACGTTGTAAATTGACTTATACTAATGGAAAAAGGTCCGGTCGCCCAGACTTTTTCCATTAGTATAAGTCTTTTTTTAAAACAACTGTCTCGCTATGTTAAAAGAGTTTAACATAGCGAGACAGGTTTAAAAAAAGCAACGGAGATCTCTGTTGCTTTTTTTAAAGCTGTCTCACTATGTTAAACTCCTTTAACATAGCGACACAGAGTGTAAAAAGCAACGGAGATCTTGCTTTCTCTGTTGCTTTTTAAATTCTCGCTATGTTAAATGGGTTTAACATAGCAGACACTTTAAAATAAGCAACGGAGATCTCCGTTGCTATTTTAAACTCTCGCTATGTTAAACTCCTTTAACATAGCGACACAGTGAAAAGCAACGGAGAAAGCAAGATCTCCATTGCTTTTTACTGTTTCGCTATGTTAAATGGGTTTAACATAGCGAGACAGCTTTAAAATAAGCAACAGACATCTCCGTTGCTTATTTTAAAGCTATCTCGCTATGTTAAACCCACTTAGCATAGCGAAACTGTAAAAAGCAACGGAGATTTTGCTTTCTCCGTTGCTTTTGGCCACAGCTCTGATGTACTGTGTAGGCATGCGCAGTACATCAGAACTGCCACGGATGCCAGACAGCTGCGGAAGGGCAGCAAAGAGGCGTATACAATGCCATTATTTAAGAAAAGTAATTGTTTCTTTTCTTAAATAATGTCATAGTATAATAGCAATAACCCACTTCTGGGTGTGGGTATGCGATTTAACCACGGTTGTCTTTGTTTGGTCGAGGGCCTCGACCAAACCACGCCAACCGTGGTTAAATCCCGCATTACCCACACCCAGGCGTGGGTTATTGCTATAATGTTTATGTTCTGTGACTGCTTGGCTCTACAGGCTTTATCAAACTGTTAAAAGAAGGAACTCTGCTAATTTTCTTTCTAATCATGGGCTTCTTGAGGGCCCTGCATTAGTTGCTTGAACTCTTATGGTGGTTTTCCCATCTTGCAAAAGAATTGTACTGTACATTCCTGTTTTTCTTCTACAAATCTGCCTTAGTTACCTCATGAATTCGGTAATAGCCCCTATGTGATAGAGAGAGAGAGAGACAGACAGAACAGGTATGAGGTTGAGGTTCAGATCTGCTGTTATGTTTCTTAAATTTCTGCTACCTTTTTATTACCACAGTTTTCTTGTTATAATATTTCTTTTAAAAAAGTATGAAGATCTATTGTAACTAGCTGTTAGTGCTTGAGTGTATGTGTGTGTATGCATGGGTGTGTGTGTGTTTGTGTATGTGTGTGTTGTTGACTGCGTTTGATTTAGACAGTATACAAGTTTGCTCTGCTTCAGCTGTTTGTTAGAACATTAACTATGTTGCTTTTTTACTATTTCAAATCATTCTTGACCTAAACCCATGTTTTTTTTTTTAAATAGGAAGCATCTTTATTAAATTATCACTTATGGCATAGGCAATCATACTTTCATATAAATGAAATGACACAGTCTTATTTGCAAGCATTTTACATCATAAACCATATTGACATAATTCAGTGGTGCACAACCTTTTTATTGGGGGGCCACTACAAATTCTTAATGCATCTGCAGGCCACCTCAAAACATAGTAAGTCGTTACAAGTTAACAATAGGTACAGATGACTGGCATTTTTACTTAAGACAGCAGTCATGAAATTGCCTGTTTTCTACATCAACCTTGCATTTATCTTTATTCTGGCTTGCAGCCATGACTTATTACAAACTCTTGCAGAAAGTTACTACTGTTTACAGACTACAAGTAGTAAACAACAAAGAATAGTTACTCCCACAGGTAAAAATAGGGGTGCATGCAGCTGCAGTCAGTTAGGTAAGTAAGCACATGCTGGAAAGTTTGCATGACTGGAGTAAGGCATAACATTTTTTCACCTTTTTAAAAAAATTTTGGTTACTCTCTGGGGGTCGAATGGTGTTGCGTCGAGGGCCGGATTTGGCCCTGGGGCCAGACGTTGTGCACCACTGACATAATTCCAGCTGCAAGCATTAAAGTCAAAGTAAACTTTGTCACTTCAATTGACACAAGTGCGAACCGAGTGAAATTACATTTCTTTGGGCTCAGTGTGCATACAAAACATAGACTACATTTAACATGACAATAATACATAAAATTCTATAGACACAGACGACAAACACAACCATAATAAATACTTGCATTATTGCACTGATTTAACAGATTGTCACTCATTACTAGGTTATTAGCTTATTTTTACAGGAAAAAATGCACTTAAGCAATTGATTTAAGGCCTACATTTATATTGCACAGTACGACAGTTCAGTTTGATTATTGCTGACTTTGCTGTCTGGGTGCGAGTAAGACTTTGTTACATATTGCATTATAGAGACTTTTCAGTATTGTTGGATTACTGCCTTAAGGCCCAATGTGAAGGGTACTGTTCCTAGAGTTCAGTAACCTGGTGGCTAGTGGAAAGAAGCTGTTTCTGAATCTCGTGGTTTTGCAGCGTATGCATCAAAAGTGCCTTCCTGATGTTAAATGTGAGAATATCTTGTAAGCAGGATGAATGCTATATCCCTGGTTATTTTCCTTGCCCTGTTGAGACATTTGGTCATGTGCAGGTCTTGTATGGATGGGAAGGAGTTCCTGATAATCCTCTCAGCTGCTCTTACTACCCTCTGGAGGGACTGGTTCTCGGAAGCAGAGCAGCTTCCATACATACTGTAAAGCTGTTTGTTAGTATACTTTCATTGGTGCCCTTGTAGAAGGTTGTGAGAGCCATTGATGGTAAGTTTGCTCTCCTCAACCAGTGCAAGAAGTGAAACCATTAGTGTGCCTTCTTAATGATGGCATTTGTGTTGGCTGACCACGTCAAGTCTTCTGCAATGTGCACCCCCAGAAATGTTGTGGTTTTTACTCTCTCAACTGTTTCTTCATTGATTATGAGTGACAAGTGCTCTCTTTTGCTCTTCCTGTAGCTCACAATACTTTCTTTGGTCTTGTTGACATTTAGTGCAGGATTATTGCTATAACACCAACTTATGAAATGATTTACCTCCTCTCTGTAGGCTGTCTCGTCATCATTCCTGATGAGGCTCACAACTGCTGTATCATCTGGAAACTTGATGATACGGTTTGAGCTGTGCTTGGCAGGACAGCCATGGGTTAGTATGGTGAAAAGCCGGGGGCTTAGGACACATCCCTGTGGGACTCCAGTGTTCAGGGTGATCCTCTCTGATGTATTCTTGCCTACGTACACTTTCTGGGGCCTATCTATAAGAAAGTCCAGAATCTAGTTGCATACTGGAGCTCTGTTGCCCAATTAAACCAGCTTTCTGTTCAGATTTTGTGGGATGACTGTATTGAAAGCTGAACTAAAGTTGAGTCAAGTGGTCCAGTGATAAGTGGAGTGCCAAAGAAATAGCATCTCCTGTGCAGGGATTGGATCTGTATGCAAACTGGAGCGGATTGAAGTCTGCAGATAGTTTGGATGTTATTACATCTTTGACCAGTCTCTCAAAGCATTTCATCACAGTGGAGGTGAGAGCTATGGTATGATAGTCATTTAGGTTAGCAGTTGGTGACTTCTTTGGCTGTGGTATAATGTTTGTGTACTTGAAACATTTGGGCACAATGGCTTGATTCAATGAGTTGTTGAAGATGTCTGTGAGTACATTTGTTAGTTGGTCCACACAGTCTCTGAGCACTCTTCCAAGAATTTTATCAGGTCCAGGTGCTTTCCTGGGGTTAACTTTTCATAGGTTCCTTTTGACATCAGCAGGGTTGAGGCTGAGTTCTTCCTCGTTCTGGTTGTTGGTGATTTTCTCTGCTGCTGTCTTGTTCCCTTCCTCAAACCTAATGAAGTAGATGTTGAGCTTGTTTAGGAATTCCGTATCATCATCACACTGTGAAGATGGGGACCTATAATCTGTTATAGACTGGATACCCTGTCACAGGCATCTGGGGTCCTTTTGTTCAGAGAAGTGTCTCATGAACATTTGACCATATTTGCGTTTGGCCTCCCTCACCCCTTTTTTATCTGAGAGCCTCTTTATCACCAGACTTGAATGCCACATTCCTTGCTTTCAGGAGTCTGTACACTTCACTTGTTAGCTAGAGTTTCTGACTGGCTCTTGTGTTGATGCTTTTGGAGACTGTAATTCAGTGTACTCGTCCAGCTTGATGTGTTGGTTTACTGTGGCTGCCCCCTTGAAGATGTTCCAGTCCTTACTCTCAAAACAGGCTTGTAGTGCTGAGAGTGCTCCCTCTGGCCATACTGTCACTTGCTTCACTGATGGTTTCCCACTGGTCAGCAGTGGTCTGTAAGATGGTAGCAGCATAATGGCAAGGTAATCTGAGTTACCCAAGTAGGGGTGAGGTACAGCCTTAAATGTTAACGTAATATGTGTATAGACCTTGTCCAGTACATTCTCCCCCCTGGTTGCAAAGTCTACATACTGGAAGTATTGAGGTAGGACTGTTTTCAGGTTTGCCTCTGTCTGGATTTTGATTTTGCAAATCATTTGCAGACTGATACAGTTTAGCTAGTGCTTCGCTTTTTTTTTTTTGACACTGGGTAGTATGTATACTGCTGTGATGCTGACACTGTTAAATTCCCTTGGTAGGCAGAAGGGTCTGCATTTCAGTGACTTAAACTCTAGGTCCTCAGAGCAGTGTGTTTTTACCACCTCACAGCTGGTGCACCAACTGTTATTGATGTAGATGCAGATACCACCCCCTATTTGCTTTCCCACAGAGTGACTGTTTTCTATCTGCATGAAATAATGATAGTACTTCCACATGAACTGCATGGTCATTTATGCTAGAGCTCAGCCAAGACACAGTGACGATAAATACATAAGAGTTTCTCCCCTTGCTCTGGTTAGTTAGTTCTAGCCTTATGTAGTCCATTTTGTTTTCCAGGGAGCAAACATTAGCCAGAGGAATGGATGGTAGTGCAGGCCTGAAGGGGTTAACTTTTAATCGTGTGATTATTCCAGCTCTGGATCCTTGTTTACGAGTTCTTTCACATGTCTGTCTTTTTCCTCTCCTTCCCTGAGCAATAAACACTGATTCTACCTTATCTGAACAGTTTGGATTGCATTTCAGTATAATTCCTAGCGCCAGTAGCTCATGGAATGTATTAGGCCTTGCAGGCCCTTCAGCCAGCAGTCCAGCAAACCTACTGCACATCAAGCTTTGTAAACAAATTTTCTGAAGCCTCTCATTGCTGTATGTTGGCTTATCATATGTTCATGTCCCTGATTCATTTGTTTTACTTGATTTAGATGTATAATTACACAAATAATGCACATTTCTCTGATGAGCAGAAGCAGCCAATGCCACACAGGGTACCACCATTTTTTTTATACAGTAGTAGTTTTTTTTTCCATATGTTCATAGGTTCATACTAGGCTATCTGCCCTAGGGCATTTACAAGCCTAGCCAGAGTGTGTTTGGCTTTCACCACCCTTCTTAGATTAGTTGACTGTGCCTCTGTATAGTAGGTCACAGAAGATAGCCCATTTAAGGTTAGTTTACCATGCCTCTGTCTAGCAGTGACACAGAAGAGATCCCAGGGGTAAATTTATGATCTCCCATCCAAACGTCAAGATTCTTCTTGAAGAGGGTCATTGAGGGGCTCTGCCTGACATGGATTGGGATTTTGTTCCAGAGTGAGGGGAGCCTCTGGGATATAAATCTGTCCCTCCATCATGTTCTATTTATTTCTGTGCTGAGGTTTAAGTCACTGGAGCATGTAGTTCTGATGGATTTGGATTTCTTGAGGTGGAGCATGTCCATTAATTCTGGGTTGGACATGGCTTTATACGTCAGGCACAGATCACCTCTGAGTAGGTGGTAAGCAACTGAGTAGAGCTGGAGTTTCTTTAGCCTAACTGCGTAGGGCATCTGTTTGAGTCCCTTGATCCTCTTGGTGAGGTACTTTTGGGGTCTTTCTAGTTGTAGCAGGTGTCGGGTAAGGTACATCCCAAATGGGGCATTGTATTCAATTATGGGCTTGATGAGTGATGAGTAGAGGGGCACAATGACCTCTCTTGATCTAGATGTGAACCCCTTTGTGATAAGGTGGGCTATATAGAATGTCTTTCTAACCACTTTGGCAATGTGATTGTCAAAGGAGAGATTGCAATCTACTTGGGTCCCCAAATCCCTAATTACTTCTTCCTTACTTAATGGATTACCACCTATGTGGTAATTTGTGGGCACTTTGTTCTTCCCAAAGGGGATGACTATGCACTTTTTGGCATTTAGCTTTAGGCCATGGCTCTGGCACCAGTTATCCGTCTCTGTGAGACCTTTTTGGAGGATGCTTGTGTCAGCCGGCAAGTCAATTATGGCCCCCAGTTTGCAGTCATCTGCAAACTTTGTCAGCCATAGTCCTCCTGTTATTAGCCTGTACCTCAGAGAAATATATACCGAACAAGAGAGGTCCCAGGACTGAGCCTTGTGGGACCCCACTTGTAAGTGGTTTAGAGTCTGACATGGCATCTGCAATTCTGACCATGTGGGTTCTATCCCTAAGCCAGTTTGCAACCCATCTTGTGACATAGGGGTTGATATTTAAGCTGGTGAGCTTATTTATGATGCCCGAGTGGGGTATTATGTCGAAGGCTTTTGCAAGGTCAAGGTAGGCTGTGTGGACTACCTTCCCTTCGTCTATGGCCTTGGTGACTGTTTCAAAGAAATTGACCAGGTTCAAGAGGCAAGATCTGCCCTTAACAAAGCCAAATTGGGTAGGATCCAGTGTTTGGAGGTTCCCAATGTCTTTGTTTATGAGTTCCATGATGATACGCTCCATAGCTTTGCAGACCAGGCTAGTTAGGCTTATAGGGCGATAGTTTCCGGGGTCCGTTGTGGCACCACCTTTATGGAGTGGGACCACTGCTGCTGTACGCCATTCTTTGGGTACGTATCCTGTTGTAAGGCTGAGACTGAACAGTGATTTTAAGTGTGGGTTCAGTTCTTCTTGGAGCTCATGTAAAATGCAGCCCAGGACACCGTCGGGTCCCATTGATGCTGTGTTTTTTGCTTTGGAGAGGGCAGCTCTCACCTGTGCATCTGTGATGTCAGGGAGGCTACACTCTGTTGGGATAGTCATTTGCACATTTGGGGGGGGGGAGAAGTTTGCACTGAACCTGTCTGCCAGGATGTTGGCAATGTCTGTGGGTTCAGTGTATTTTTTGTCATTTTGCACTAACTCAGAGCATATCTGGGAGTTTCCACCCATGTTTCTGACATCAATAAAGAAAGCCTTGTGATTATATTTAGCGTATTGTGCAATTTTTCTTTCGAAGCTAGCCTTAGATGATTTTATGAGGAATCGTAGTTTCTTGCTAGTACTGATCAGAGTTGCCTTCCCTTTCAGGGATTTTGTTCTATCATGTAGTAGCTTCCTCCTTCTTCTGTTGTACAGCTTATTTATGGCTGGGGTCCACCAGACAGGTCTCCTGCCTTTGGAGGAGTGTGTCTTGGTTCTATTTGGGATAGCACGACCCATGCATTCCTGTAGGTATCCATAGAATGCATTTGTAAAGGATTCTGTGGTTTGGGCCGTATTTTCTACTGGCCCTGGGGCTTTGAAGGATTCCACCTTAGTTTTGAGAAGTCGGAAGTTTGCTTTTGAGAAGTTTTTGACTGTGGTTTCCTTTGCTGGGGGTGGGGATGGGATATGGATGTCCATAGTGATTAATTTATGGTCAAATCTTACCAATGAGGGGTATACCTCTGGTATGGAACATAGAGTCCCCATGTTGGTGATGATCAGGTCCAATATGTTTTCCCCTCTTGTGGGAGTGGTGACCAGTTGTTCCATAACATTTGAGTTTATAAATTCTAGGAACCATTGGGCTAGGGTTTTGGGGCTTGAGTAGTGCCCCCAGTCTATGTTTGGGTAGTTAAAGTCACCCAATATAATGGTGTTTGGAGAGACCTTCATATTCTCCAGTGTCTTCAAGAAAGCCGAGTGGGGTTCCTGAGATTGGGAGGGTGGTCTGTAGCAGGCTACAAACTGGAAGGCAGTTTTGCCCACTGTTAGTTGCACATTGATGGTCTCAGATGCTTCGTGCAGTGCCACTAGCCTGGAGGCATGGGTATCTTTGATGAATATGGCTACTCCCCCTCCTCTTGTGGTTCGGTCTGAGTTTTGGGGCCAAAAAGCATGGTATGAGGTATAGCCTGGTAGTGCTGGGGTGCTCTCGGGAGCCTTGAACCAGGTTTCTGTTACTGCACAGATATGGATATTCTCCATACTGAGGAGAGCCTCGAGTGCGTGCATCTTGAGGTTTAAACTTCTGGTGTTGAGCAGCATTACCCTTAGTTTCTTTTTCCTTGTGTTGTCTAAGGAGGTGGGTTTGTCTTTTGAGCCTTGCCTAAAAAGGCACTATGGGGGTGGCAAGAGCCTTGGCCAGTATTCGAAAACCCAGGGGTGACAGGTGCAAGCCATCCCTAGTGAAGCAACGTGGCTTGTCAAGCATGTTATCCCAGGCTGACAGACACTGGATCCCCTTTGAGTGACACCAATACTTTAGCCAATTGTTGAAATTGATCATTTTGTCTTTATACTGTGGTATCATTCTTGGTGAGGGTAAGATGCTACTCAAGGTCAGGGTCATACCAGCCTGGGCCACATGATCAGAGAGCTACTCTATGTCTCTTTTCATGTAATCCAGGGAGGTACTTCTCAGGTCATTCACACCAGCATGGACAATGACGGAGTCATATTTGTACTTGCTTTGGAGTGACCTGAGAGTGCTTGTGTTATGTGGTGGATCCTGGCATCCGACAGGCAGCTTACAGTGACCTTCTCCTTGTTCAGCCTGGTGAGAGGGGTGTCAGTTTTTATACACTAGAGTCTCCGTTAACTGAAACTCAAGCAACCGGCAATTTTGATTGGCTTGTATGCCGGTATACGAGCCAATCAAAAATCGCAAAGTGGAGAGACTTTTACTCAATTCAGAACAGCCCGGTGTTATGGTTGGGAGGGTTGCCTAATGGTGATGGTATTTGCCTACCAAGCAGAAGGTGCAGGGTTTGAGTCTCACAAGGGATAATTGGCTAGGCTTACAAGGGCAGTTAGCTTAGTACTAATCTATGAACCTATGCGTAGAACTCAGCCATATATACTGTCCCATAATGACTCCTCTCTTCATATGATAAGGATACTGGCTGTGTCTGTGAAGGTACTGGGTCACAAAAGTGTCTTTGTGGAAGATCCTGCTGAGAAAACACCCATAGACATTGTCAGTACAAAGACTGATATCTAACAAGTTGATAATCTTCCCAAACCCAATCTGACAACAATAAATTCCAAAGCGGTGGGTGCTTAAATTTTTTTTTATTCCCATTAATTTAGTATCTAGCTGTCCTGCTCACCCCAGCCACCATTATTTCTTAACCATACCTTAATTTGTCCTTAAAATTCAACCAATTAGTTGGGAGGGTGGCCTAATGGTTAAGGTGTTTACCTTACAAACACAAGGTGCAGGGTTTGAGTCTCACAAGGGATAATTGGCTAGGCTTAAAATGGCTCGCAAGGGCAGTTAGCTTAGTACGAACCTATGAACTTCTAAAATTATCTGACTGGACTGCTTTTGGATTTCTGTCCAGCACTCATTTCTGTTATGAGAAGGAATTACTTAAAAGTCTAGGTCACCGCTCTACGGAAAATGCCATCATTCTAGCACTCCATCTATTAGTGGAACACCTTGAGGATAAAAACACCTATGAGAGAGTGCTATTCATTGACTTCAGCTCTGCTTTTAACATGGTCATCCCCTCTTCATCTGATAATGAAGCTACTCCAACTAGGTGTCAGCACTCCACTTTGTAACTGGATTCTTGACTTTCTCACAGACAGACCTCAGAAAGTGTGCATAGGAAATAACTCCTCATATAGCATCACTCAACACTGGAGTTCCACAAGGATGTGCACTAGGTCTTGTAAAATTTCACAGTACTTTAAAAATGAAGACAGATGTGTTTCTTTCTCTCTTTCAGTGGCTTTTATTAACTAACAGTACACACGTGCGGGAGCCTCGTGGAAAGTACCAGGGAGACTCCCAGAACAAAGAAATAAACAAACTTATATACTGGTGATATTGCTGACAGTACAAAAATATAAAACTGGACCAATTAGATTATTACACAGGGCAATTAACCAATCAAAAGTTTACCCGTAAACATAAGACAATTCACATCATCATATCTCTAGGCAAAAGAGAAAATCAGATATACTTCCATAAAAGGCACATTTCCTGCCTTCAAGCAGAATCTATCTTGTTCAGTAAGTACAAAAATATAAAACTGGACCAATTAGATTATTACACAGGGCAATTAACCAATCAAAGGTTTACCCGTAAACATAAGACAATTCACATCATCATATCTCTAGGCAAAAGAGAAAATCAGATATACTTCCACAAAAGGCACATTTCCTGCCTTCAAGCAGAATCTATCTTGTTCAGTATTTTTCCATTGTTCACAGTTCAGAGTTAACAGTACTCAGTACATCTCAGTTTATACAAACTGTCACATACCCAATTCCCTTGAAACACATGCTTTGGCTGTTCATATTCTACAATCCCCCATTTGATGCTGTGTAAGCATCATCATTTAACCTGTCATACATTTGCCACAGATCTAGCATAACCATGCTACAAGTCTTTTCATCATTGAGAGACATTTTCATTTCATTATCTACAGTCATTGGTGCAGGCATATACAATTTAGGCACTTTTTTCACAGTTTTTGAAGATATCAATTTTAAGATCAGTGCTTTGATTAGAAATAAGACAATAAAAGCAACAATTGCTAATACTGCAATTAACAAGATCACCTTCAACAGTCCACCACCCCAACCTGAGAACAGGTTGGTTAACCAAGCCCATGTTGAGCTATCAGCCTCTTTGGCCTCTGAAAGTTTGGAAATTCTCTGAATCAGTTCAAGGTGACTCTCAATTTCATGCTGATTGTCAGGAATAAAAGTACAGCACTCCTCCTGGATTAAAGCGCAAGTTCCTCCTTTCGCTGCTAGGGTGAAATCGAGGTCCATACGGTTTTGGAGTACTACAGCCCTCATGCCAGTCAGTTCATCAGTTACTAGTTTTAGGGCAGAAAATGTAGCATTGCTCAAGATTTCGAGCAGTTTAGATAACTTTTTCAGTTCCCAAATTGATTTTCCTGCTCTGTATGACGGGATTATACCAGCCCATGATATTACATCATCACCCAAGTCCATATGGGACAGTCCTTTGGTACTAGCATGAGCCAGGTCATGATGATAGATCAATGAAGCACCAACTTTACCTACCGGATTGGCAGGCTTCTTGACCTCTTGAACGTTCTGAATCTTTTCCTTAGGTAATGTAGATACATGTCGGATAGCTGGAACTAGGTACACCAGGAAACAGCTGCCAGACCAGTTTCCTGGTAGCCATTTATATGCTTTTCTTCCACACACAAAATAACAGTTCTCTACTTTGATGGTGATATTGATAGGCTTAAAGCAATTCTCAGCATTCTGCTGCCCTTCAAATATTTTCCAGCAGACAATTTCTATTTTCCAGGAAAAGTTAGCTATAGAGTTTTTCACAATTCTTGATATAGGTGAGAAATCGGTTACACAACCCCATGCAGTGCAGTTATATACCACTGTTTTGTTGCGATGGCTCCACCCTACTCTGATTTTATCAAGTTTCTGGAAACACACAGTTCCATTTTGATGGACAGACAACTGTAATGCTACTTTGTGTTTCGAAATAACTCTTGATGTGTCCTAGATCAGATTCGTCCATGTCTCTTTAATCCCTAAAGGAACTATATTTAGCATCAATCCCCCATGAACCGCAGGAATGGCAGTGCAGATCCAGCAATTTGAAACATTAAGGGATGATGCATAAGTATATTTTATAGCTTGGTAGGTATTGAATGGTGGATGCCATGCAATTTTTTTGACATGAGGTATTACTGTAGCAGAAAATAGGAATGGCCACAGTAAAAATAGAAGAACAACAAAAATAACCACCAAGATTGTTGTACAGTACCTCAGTGGAAATGGTGGTCTCGGTGGTATGGTATTAGAATGGAGAAGTGTTCCGACTGAAGAAATGTCAGACATTGTTAGGTGCAGGAACAGTATGGCTGCGAGTACGGGAAGCGATAGGTGGAGATTCTGGAGCCGTGAAAGGTAGAGGTGTTTGATCTTCGGAAGGGACGACTTTTTTAAAGTGTGATATATGAATCCAGGTTGGTGAGCCTTGTAATCATACTGCTGAAGAGGTTGTCAATAGAACCAGGTAAGGCCCTTTCCAATGAGGTTGCAGTGCTGTTTTTCTGGAAAAAGACTTGACGTATACCCAATCGCCTGGTTGTAGTTCAGAAGACGTAAAAGGATCAGGGTTATGTTGTGCAGCTGCTACTTGGCAGTGATAACACTATAAGAAAGAAACAAGAGAAGTGCAGTATACAATAACATCATGATCAAAGGCATCATACTCAGAAAAGGGTGGTGGTGGAGTCATGGGCATTCGCATAGGTCGGCCCATTAGAATTTCATGAGGAGAAAGACCTTTAGTAGGATGTACTTGTGATCTCATAGAGAGCAAAGCTAGTGGTAAGGCCTGTACCCAAGTGAGGCCTGTTTCAGTAGTAATTTTTGCTAGTCTAGTTTTCAGTGTTTGATTCATGCATTCTATAATTCCAGACGCCTGCGGTCTATATGGACAGTGGAATTTTAGAGTGATGCCCAACATAGTACACAGTGAGTCAATTAATTGAGCTGTAAAATGTGTTCCATGGTCTGAATATATATAACAAGGAACACCAAATCGAGGTATAAAGTCATAACAAAGTTTTTTAGCAACTGAGATAGCATCATTTTTTGCACAAGGGTATGCTTTTAACCATCCAGAAAAACATCAACAACAGTTAAAACATATTTAAAATGTGCACAAAGTGGTAATTTAATAAAATCCCATTGCAAAGCACAAAATGGTCCCAATGGTTTTGGTAAGGGTTGTACGGGAGCCATTGTGCCTTTGGAAATATTGTACTGTAAACAAATGGAGCATTTGCTCACAAAGTGCTGTACAGAAACAGAAAGCTATGGGGCAAACCAGTCCTTTTGGATTTGTTTTATTAAAGCTTGTACCCCAACATGGGCTGGCAAATGATAAGCTTTAATGAGGGAATTTATCATGGATGTTGCCAAATTAAATCAGATCATTTAAAACAATTTTGAGCCAGCCATGTTTTTCTTTCTGATTCTGAGACCTCATTCTGTAAAGCTTTTAGTACTGTATCATCAAAAGTTTTCATAGGTTGTAATGGCTGTGAAAAGTGACCCTGAACAATTTGTGATAAAGCAGCCTGTTTAGCAGCCCAGTCAGCAAAATTATTGCCTTTACTCTCGAACGTGTCATTGGATTGATGGGCTGCACACTTAACAACAACAATTTCAGAAGGTAACAATAAGTCTTGTAATAAATTATTGATATAAAAATGTTTTTTAATAGGTGTTCCGGAAGATGTTAAGAACCCTCGTTCTTTCCATAATATACCAAAATCATGAACAACACCATGGGCATAATGGGAATCAGTATAAATAGTAACAGACTTGTCTTTACTTAGTTTACATGCATGTGATAATGCCACATTCCATGGCCTGCGCGGAGGCACCAGTAGGTAATCGTGCTGATTGCAATACTTCAGTCGGTGTGCAGACTGACTAAGCAGCTTAGAATTTTTCGGAGTTTGTTTTTAAACAGGATCCATCAACGAAAAGAACTAAATCAGGATTTTGCAAAGGAGTATCAAATAAATTCAACCTAGGAGAGAGAACAGAGTTAACCACTAACACACAATCATGTGGTTCGCCCGCGTCTGAGGTTGGTAATATCAAATAAATTCAACCTAGGAGAGAGAACAGAGTTAACTACTAACACACAATCATGTGGTTCGCCCTCGTCTGAGGTTGGTAGTATCAAATAATTCAACCTATGAGAGAGAACAGAGTTAACCACTAACACACGATCATGTGGTTCGCCCTCGTCTGAGGTTGGTATTATCAAATAAATTCAACCTAGGAGAGAGAACAGAGTTAACTACTAACACAATCATGTGGTTCGCCCTCGTCTGAGGTTGGTATTAAAGAGGCAGGGTTTAGTGGTGGGCAGCGTTTAATTTGTAAAGCAGGATTTTCCATTAAACTTATTTTGTACTTAGTAAGGCATGCATTTGAAAGATATTGTGTTTTAGTTTTCAAAAGTAAGGCTTGAACAGCATGTGGGACTGCTAGTACAGTGTCATGTCACAGGGTTAGTGGAGCTGCCATATCTACCAAGACGGCAGCAGGAGCCACAGCCCGTAAGCAAGCTGGATAACCAGAAGCAACCAGATCCAACTGAGTGCTATAGTAAGCAATTGGTCAGTATCCTCCAGTGCGTTGCTGGGTTAAGAGACCCAGAGCAGTCTTATTTCGTTCACAACAATAGAAAACGAAAGGTTTAGAATAGTCCGGTAACCCTAAGGCAGGAGGATTTACCAGGGCTGTTTTAATTGCCTGAAAAGCCTCATCATGCTGTGACATCCAGGGTAGAGGGTCTGTAATGTCCTTTTTCAAGAGTTGCAACAGAGGGGTGGTAATTTCTGAAAAATTAGACACCCACTGTCTGCAGTATCCTGCTAGACCAAGGAACCCTCTAAGTTGCCTCTGGGTTACAGGACGAGGTGCAGTTTGAATAGAACTGATATGGTTTGGGAGTATCCGACGAGAACCTATTTCAATTATGTGTCCTAAATACTGTACTTTATCTTGACAATATTGTAGTTTTGATTTATTTACTTTAAATCCTCGTGCGGCTAGAAATTTTAACACTAAAAGAGAATCTTCCTTACAGGCGTTACTGTCTGGGGAGGCTATAAGTATATTATCCACATATTGGACTAGTACTGAACGTGATGGTAACTGTAAATCTTGTAATTGCCTATGCATTTCCCTTGAAAATAAAGTCGGACATTCTACATACCCCTGGGGTAATCAGGTCCAAGTATACTGCTGCCCTTTGTAGGTAAAAGCAAACAAATATTGACTATCAGAATGTACTGGGATAGAGAAAAAAGCTGATTAAATATCTATTACTGTAAAACATTTAGCTGTAGGTGGGATACAACTTAAAATAGTGGCAGGGTTTGGCACAATTGGGAAGACAGGCATAACTACTTTGTTAACTTCCCGTAGATCTTGTACAAATCTGTAAGCTTGTTTACCAGGTTTCTTTACTGGTAATATTGGAGTATTACACGGGCTTGTGGTGGGTACTATTATCCCTTGCTGTGCTAGTGCAGAAATAACGGGGGTTATACCAGAAATAGCCTCAGCCGTTAGAGAGTACTGTGGTACTCACGGCAATTTTGCTCCAGGTTTTAGAGTTATTTTTACAGGGATAGCTGAAGTCAAAAATCCTACATCATTATTATGAGTTGTCCACAAGCAAGAGGGCAGGGAGTGTAAATCTTCATTTCTGTTAGAATCTGACTGAATACACATTGATTGCAATGTGATAGTATCATCCAAGGCTGCTAAAGTAGTGTTTTGTTGGTCTGAAGGTACTTGGAGATTGACTTCATCAGCTATGCAAAAGATGGTGGCCCCCATTTTGCACAATAAGTCTCGTCCTAATAAATTTAAAGGCGCTGATGGTCCTACTAAAATGGCATGATTATCCTGCAATGGTCCCAAATTTATTGGGACTGGAACAGTTTCAGAATACTCAATAGGTATACCAGAAACACCTACTCCTTTAGTCACTTTATTAGAAAGTGGAATATTCATGGCTGTTCTGCTAATTAGCATAGATTTAGTTGCTCCGGTATCAATCAAAAATGGATATGGTTTGTTTTTAACTAGTAACATAACATGTGGCCCGTCCTGATCCACAGGAAGGAAGGGGTACAACTGCTGTTGTTTCTGTTCAGGGAACCTTCATTGTGGTTGTTGTCGAGGGTTTGGTGTCCAGTTAGAATTTCATTGTTGTGGTACCTCAGTGTATGGTTGCTCTGCCAAATATGGACACTCATTTTTCCAATGGCCTGTCTGGCCACAATTGAAACATTTATTCTAATTACTTGGATTCTGGGTTTGGGTGGGTTGTGTACCTTGATAGTTTTGTTTATTGTGAGTAGCTGGACTGTGACCTCGACCCCTCCCCTGTCCCCGCCCTCGTTCTCTACCTCGATGACCGGGTTGGCCCAGAGAGTTACACATTTGAATTTGTGCTTGTACTAATTTTTCCTGTAAATCCTTCTTTTCTTTAGCCAAATGGTCATATAGATATTGTACTTGCTGGACTAACTCATGCAGGCCCAGACTAGGCCAATTCAAACATACCTCTTTTAATTTATCTCTCATTTGAGGGTGTAACCCATCCACAAAAGAAGCTGACAGTCCGCTCTGTGCTGGCCCTTCGGTGGGCTCTGGGTATCCGGAATATGCCTCAAAGGCATCAGTAAGTCATTGTAAATATTCATCTATAGGTTCATCTTCTCTTTGTAAGACTGATTTAATTTTAGACCAATTTGGGGTAGGTGGCACTATGACGATAATAGCATCAACAATTCATTGTCTAACCACTTTAAAACCGTTTTTCCCTTGTGTGTTATGTTTTGGTATTGGGGTGGGGACATTAGCATGATTCCACATACGTTTCATCAGATCAGCTGGAACAGCATATTGGAGGACAGCTTTAACTTCTTCTGTAGTAGGATTTTGTAAACATATGTGTCTTGCTAATACGGGTTGAAACTTTGCTGGGTTATTACGAATGGGTGGAAGTGATTTGGTAATAGCTTGAAAATCAACTGCTGACCACGCCCTAGGTATGATGACAGTAGCCAGTTGTTCCACATCTCTGGCATGTGCTGGATTTGGAACCTCCCTCAGTGGAAATACTCCTGCTTCGTCTGACGAGCTCGTACTCAAATCGGAAGTGAAGTTTTGATGAGATTTATCTGGATTAATGTAATAATCCTTATCCTTAACCACAATTGGGCATTGATTATAATATTTACCCTTGTGTGAATAAACCATTTTCCTATTTTGAGGTATTTTCGGCTGACTGGACCTAGGGTCAAAAAGCATTTGCACTTTTCTTTTGTGCTGTTTTTTAATCTTAGAGCCGGTCACTCTAAGGGATGATTTGCCTGTATCTATTTGGTGGGGTTGTTCTATAGTCAGGCGACTAGTCTGGCCTCCTATCACCTGATCTCCCCGTCTGGGGTCCTGAATGATTTGCTCCTCCATCCGCCGGCCTTCACTCGGTATTGTAGAACAGTTCCATCCTGTAGTTGTGAAGGTTGATATTGCGGTGGAGGAGCTGTAGGGGGTGGGGGGGACCATGGATTATCATCTTCAGATGATTCTGGTATCTGTAGTTTATTTAATTCTTGTACTGGATATAATCCCTTAAAGGGTGAGTCTTTTAAACGTTTACCATTAGCTATGTCTAGATTCTTAGTAGTTTGTCGCAGTTTCTTTATCTGCTCTTTTAACTTTTGTTGACTATCCTTAAGACTACTAACGACCGAATCTTTTTCTCGTTCTTTTGCCTCACACATTCAATCATTAAAAGCTGCCCAACACAACCCTGGTATTTTTCCTTTCTTTTTTAATTTTTTTCATAAATTAGTCAGAACATCTTTATTAAAACTACCATTTTCTGGAAAAGCAAGATCGCCGTCGTCCTTAATAAGGGTGATCCACTGATCTAAAAACATACAACTGTCCCGGGCCACCCAATAAAACATATAACCAGCTGGTGTACCTTTTTCTGGCTCATTTATTTTTCCCGCACTCAGTCCCATTTTTACTCAGTACCCCACTATCACTCGATGAGCTATACCTGTTTACCACAAGTTTAGCTAAGGCGTTATGAAAACGTCTTGTTACCCCACTCTCATACAAGATGCTATACCTGTTTGACACAGGTCTAGCTAAGACGTTATAAAAACATCTTTTACCCCACTCTCATACAAGAAGCTATACCTGTTTGACACAGGTCTAGCTAAGATGTTATAAAAACGTCTTTTTACCCTGCTCTCATACAATAAGCTATACCTGTTTAACACAGGTCTAGCTAAGACGTTATGAAAACGTCTTTTTCCCCACTCTGATTCCTCCTTACATACGTATGATGCCAGTTTATTTTCCGGATTAACCCCACTCTCATACTGCGTATTCAAAGCAGAAAAGAAATGCATGCCACTTACCTTAAAACGACTGAAGGAGAGAAATCATAACTTTGTCAGAAAAAAAAAATTTGTTCATAAAACTTTAGAAGGCAGACAGGGACAGAAAAATGAAAGAAATATCACAGAAACAGAAAAATCTGTTGTGGGCCCTTTTAGCAGTATTTCGTTCAGTTCTCAACTGCTGCAGCTTGCTCTTAATTCAGATCCGAGTCATGGCACCAACTGTAAAATTTCACAGTACTTTAAAAATGAAGACAGATACGTTTCTTTCTCTCTTTCAGTGGCTTTTATTAACTAACAGTACACACGTGCGGGAGCTTCATGGAAAGTACCAGGGAGACTCCCAGAACAAAGAAATAAACAAGCTTATATACTGGTGATATTGCTGACAGAACAAAATATAAAACTGGACCAATTAGATTATTACACAGGGCAATTAACCAATCAAAGGTTTACCCGTAAACATAAGACAATTCACATCATCATATCTCTAGGCAAAAGAGAAAATCGGATATACTTCCACAAAAGGCACATTTCCTGCCTTCAAGCAGAATCTATCTTGTTCAGTATTTTTCCATTGTTCACAGTTCAGAGTTAACAGTACTCGGTACATCTCAGTTTATACAAACTGTCACATACTCAATTCCCTTGAAACACATGCTTTGGCTGTTCATATTCTAGAGTCTCTTGCTGTTCACCCTGTTAACACATGATTGTACAGCCAGATGCAATACAAATCACATCAAGTTTGCTGATGACACAACAGTGACGGGCCTCATCAGTAATGATGATGAAACAGCATATAGAGATGAGGTGGAACAACTCATTAACTGGTGTGGAAATAACAACTTAGCACTAAATGTGAACAAAACAAAAGAGATAATTGTGGACTGCAGGAAAAATCGCAAGGAACATTCTCCCCCCACTATCAATGAGGAAACAGTTAAAAGACTGAGAAGCACAAAGTTTCTGGGAGTGACATCGATGAGGACTTGTCTTGGAACACAAATACAAATGCTACAGTCAAGAAAGCGCACAAGAGGCTGCACTTTTTAAGAAGGCTGAGGAGAACGAATCTCCCATCGACAGTTCTCACTACCTTCGACAGAGGTACGATAGAAAGCATCCTGACGAACAACCTCATAGTACGGTATGGAAGCTGCTCTACTTCTGAGTGCAAATACCTCCAGAGAGTGGTGAAGACAGCTGAGAGGATCATTAAGACCACCTATACATGACTTGTACTTATCCAGATGTCTCAGCAGGGCCAGAGGAATAATTAAAGACTGCACTCATCCTGCTTACAGACTGTTCTTGCATCTATCATCCAGAAAGAGCTTCTGAAGCATACATAACAGAACTATGAGATTCAGGACCAGCTTCTTCCCTAATGTCATCAGGCTGCTGAATTCTAATAACTACTAAACTCCATGATGTCCAACTGGGTCAGTAGAAACTGTCTCAAATTCTGCAAGAACCTGGTTACCAGTCTCACCTAATACTTAGTGCAATATTCACCATGACTGTAACTTATAGGCCATCTAGGGCAGTAGCAATGCAGTAAAATATCTCTTCTTTCAGTGTAATACATGCAAATTCATAAATTAACCATAGCACAATACTCTAAGGTCCATAGTGCAATACTCTAATGTTCACAGTGCAATACTCAGTTCTCTCTTTCTGTGCAAGGATCAATGCAATGTCTTAACCAAGTACCTGTGCAATACTAAAGTCTCATGCAAGTAAGTGTTCAGTTTGAAAAGTGTTAAAATGTGTTTCTAATTACATGCAATACTAGTCTGTCTACCTGCATGTCTGTGATATAATAGCTAGGTGTTATATGTGTAAATGTCTATGAAAATAGTCTGTATGTTGTCTGCACATTGAGTCTGGAGACAGAATTTTATTCAGTTTTTGCACTTGTGTGATTTCTGAATGACAATAAAGTTTACTTTGACTTTAAATAACTGGCAACAAGACCATATGGTCTGCAAGCCCTATGTACGTATAACTGCCTTGGGACATACATCTCTGAAATGAACTAAGAAATAATAAATTAAATAAAACCGATAGTTTTCTGATTACTCTTGACTGCTGCTGTGACTCTACCCCACACCATTCTCCCTCGCTATGCTCGGGCTCACTCCACTCCCCTTACCCTACCTGCAATTCCCAATCACCTCTACTACATCTAACTTATACCTAACAAGTAGACACAACCCTAAACTCATCAACCGATAGTCCTACCTCACAGCTTATAACTCCTAATCAAATTATCTCAATTCCCATCATACTCTGTACCAAATGAAACAAACATTACACAGCTATACTCTCTCCACCTACTATACAAATCTCCTACCTACACAACTGCACATAACATATCTACACATACTATTAATTACCCGTCTAACTACCTCCTACCAACTTACAACCTACCAAGATAAACAAATAACACTAACTTACTCTCCCATACTTCTCACAACTCCTCTAACAAATACCATAAACACATCGCAATATCATCACAGCTATACAATTCTTTTGTTGAACTTTGCCCATTTAAACAAATCCAAACACAAACTACCCCATATGTATTGCAAAAACTCTCAAAACTACTATCCAAACTCTCCAAATTATTCTCATGTAACTTGTTTCTACTTAAAACAGCAGGGGACATACACCCTAACCCAGGACCACTATCCAGAACACCCTCACCTCATCAAGACAATAACCCCATTGTACAAAACTCTTTCAAGCACACTCCAAGTAGCTTTGACCTTCTAATAATCAATAGCAACATAAAAAGCATCCTAAATAAAATAGCAGACTCACTTCACCCTGATACACTACGCCCCTGACATAGCAATCATAACTGAAGCCTGGTTAAAACCACAGATAAATGATAATGAGATAGTATCTCTGGGATACATTATCCATAGACAAGATAGACTTCATAAGTGTGGCGGCAGTATCACAATAGTTTATAAAGACACACTTAATCTAAATAGGGTAGAAAGAGAACTCCCTGATCTATCTCACATTGAAATAATAATTTCAAACTCCAGCTAAACCCTAACAAAAGTATCACCATTACTGCAAACTATATTCCCCCAGTAATAATACTATAACAATAACAAACTTCCTCAATTGGACAGCCTTCACCTTCACACAAGAAACAATTATCTTAGGTGATTTCAACCTCGATTGGTCTACCTGTACCTCTGAAAACCCAACCAACCATGTTAACTTCTTCGGCTTCTCCCAAATAATCTGCTCTCCCACTAGACGTTACAAACATAGCAATAAACTATCCATTCTAGACTGGACTGTAGTAAACAGACCCACACTATACCAACACTCCAGCTGTCTCCCTGATACACTCAGTAACCATGCACCCACTTATCTTATTAGGCACAAAGCCTTCCCACAAAAAACATAATATACAAAGAAATCTGAAACAAAAGAAAATTTTCTGCTGAAACCCTCAACACCCTCCTTACGCAATGCAACTGGTCCCCTCTACAAAATATAGTCCAGTACTTCAATGACAAATTCATTGAAATGCTTAACAAATTAGCTCTCCCAAGAAAAATTTGAATAAGGGTAAAGTCTATCCTGTGGCTAACCACACACACTAAACAACTCATGAAACTCAGAGATAAAGACTGGTTTCAATACAAGGCAACCAAAAACCAAGCAGACCTGTTAAACTACCAACAATTGAGAAACGCAGTCAAAAAACAAATCAAAAATGACAAAAAACATACTACACAATACTCCAACACAATTACCATAATACCCCCACAAAATTCTGGAGCTCCTTAAAAGAACTATTAAGCCCCGGACAATGCACCACGCCAAACCAATCTACCCACAACTTAACCGATAACATAGCCACCCAATTTAACTTTCATTTCACAAACTCCATACAATCCCTACTAAATAACAACAACAAAACCTCATTAACTATTCCCACCTCCAAAAATTCCCAATGTAACTCTTTGACAATAAATCCTATCCAGACTAGTAACATAAAACAACTCCTCAGCAAACTAAAACCTTAATCACTTGCAGCTGACCTCTTCCTGAATTAATTTTTCAAAATAGCAGCTAACACCATAGCTTATCCCATCTCTATTCTTATAAATCATTCCATTGTTTTGGGATGTATTGTTCAAGAGATGGAATGATTTATAAGAATAGCAGCTAACACCATAGCTTACCCCATCTCTAGTCTTATAAATCATTCCGTCTCTGAACAATACATCCCAAAGCAATGGAAAACTTCATACATTTTACCCCTGCATAAAGGGGAACTTCTACCCAAGTATCTAACTACAGACTCATCACTATACTTCTACCTCTGGCCAAAATCCTAGTAAAATGCATGCATACATAACTGCTGGCATATCCACTAAACAATAACCTGCTCTCCAATGCACAACATGTATTTAGACCTAAACACAGCACTACAACTGCTCTCATAAGCTTCACAGGCACTCAATCAATTCAGAAATAAGGGACAAATGGTAGCATCCCTCTACCTTGATATGTCAAAAGCATTTGACACAGTCTCCCATCAAAAATTGCTAAATGTACTAACCTCCCTCAACCTCTCCCCAACAGCCATCTCATGGTTCCATAGCTAATTGTCTGAAGATAACAAGCATTCAGATGGCAAAATTAAATCTCACGCTCCTCCCAGTCACAGTGAGGGCCCTGCAAGGATCGATTCTTGGACCACTCCTTTTCACCATCTTTACCATCAACCTCAGTAAAGGCACAAACTCGGCAACTACTATACAATATGCAGATGACTCAACATTCGTCTGTGCAGCCCCCTCCTTCCCCGAACTCTTACAAACTACACACAAATCTTTCACTGACATAGAACAATACCTCTCAACCAATCAACTAATACTTAATCCCAACAAAACCAAATTTAAAGCTATTCACAAACTATAAACCAGCTCAGCCCCCACCCCATTCGTTATCTACTCCCAAAATGACACCAAAATCGAACGAGTAGACCACACCAAACTACTAGGAGTAACAATGGAGAGAGAGAGAATTCAGATTTGACAGACACGTAGCCCAGACACTCAAAAACGCACACATCAGACTTCAAGAGAAATCTTGATTAGTGGATGGGAAATAGAAAGTTCACCCCAGGGATCACTTGATAGAGGCACTGGGAACTAACAGGTGGCACAATGCCAGGGCACTTCTATGGGCTAGGCTTGTAAAGACCCCAGGGCCATTAGCCTAGTACACATCTATGAACCAATACCTCACCCACACCACGAAACAAGCCATAGCCAGAGCACATCTACATCTACCCTGTTATACACCTCCCCAGTTCTTATTAACATAACAAAAATGGACATGAGCAAATTAGAATCCTGCTGTAATAAAATAGCTAGATTTGCCACAAACCACACTACTAGATCAAACCATTGCACAGCTCTCGAGCAACTAAAATGGCTCGAACTCCTAACCTCTTAACTTTCAACCAGCTTGCCATTGCCCACTCCATGATATACCAACCCAACAATAACCCTGCCCTCAAAAACTTAATACAACCCTATTCCAGCAGCAGATCTCTCAGATCATCAGATAAACTGTTACTTGAGGTCACCAGGGCAAACAACAGTTACAGAGATGCCCTGTTCTCTAAACAAATAGCTAAAACATGGAACTCTACATCTCAACATGTACTCCACACAGCTAACACACCTCAATTCAAAATACACCTCAAAGATCACCCAACAAACAGCTGGCTCTGCTCTACTCCTGTACCACCCCAGGATGATAGTACACCCCCTTGTTTTCAAACCACAAATACTCATCTCTGAAAAATACCTGAACACATCCTCTTCTTTTTTCCTATATTGTATTGAAGCAAATAATATCAAATATTGTGTTTATTTTCTAATTGCACTTGTATCTAACTAATGTTTTTATTTAACTTTAATAATTATGTAATTTCTTTTTATTGTTCACCATTGACTTGCATTGTATATCTCAGACTTGTATTGTATTCCACAAGATTTATGAATTTGTGCTAGTAATTCTACAAATATTATAATGAGGAGCTTTTCTCCCTGGGCCTCCACTGAAAATGGGCCACTGTCCTAGATGGACACTCCTGATAAACAAATGTAAATAAAATAAAAAATAAAAAAGTCCAACAAGCAAAAGAACTGTTCAACAGGAAAACACACTTGAAAGGAATCTCGGATGCTGTTTCAGATTAGCATCTGGGTTGGAAAAAGAACTTCAGAATGGGCATCTCCTTTAGGAAGATTTGGTTGTTAATGGTCAGCCTACTCAGCCATATATGCTGCCTCTTATTGACTCCCCTCTTCATATGATAAGGATGCTGGCTGCCTCTGTGAAGGTACTGGTTCACAAAAGTGTCTTTGTGGAAGATCCTACTGAGAAAACAATCACGGACATTGTCAATAGAAAAACTGATGTCTAAAAAGTAGATACACTTCCCAAACCCACTCAACATGAACTTGAGAAAAGAGGTACTCTCACTGACAAAAGAGAAGGACTGGTCAAATTCTGCAGAGGTACCATTCCAAACAAAAATCAAATCATCTGTGCACCTCTTGTAAAACACTAGCTTACTAAACAAGTGATGGATTTTCAAGTGTGCCTATTCCCACCAGCTCATGACCAAATTGGTGAAAACAGGTGCCACCCTTGCACCCATCACTACACCAGTGATCTGTTTGAAATATCTTCCTAAAAAGACAAAAAACTTGTTTCTATCTTCCTTGACTATCTTTTAAACCCTGTGGTGCAGACTTCCAAGTTTTACAGTCGTGATTCATGGCTTTTATTGGAACATTTGAGTGAATTGCCTAAGGTTGAGAAGGGATGGGTCTTTGCATCTATAGATGTAGTGTCACCCTTCACTTGCACTGGACAGGAAACTGGCATTGAATTTGTAAGAAGATACCTCAGCAGGTTCACAGATTTCAACAATTGTCCAATAAACACTGCATGCACAATGTTGGAGATCGTCTTGGACAACAATTTTTTTGTCTTTTTAGGAAGATATTCAAACAGATCACTGGTGTGGCAATGGGTGCAAGGGTGGCACCTGTTTTCATCAGTTTGGTCATGAGCTGGTGGGAACAGGCACACCTGAAAACCCACCACTTGTTTAGTAAACTAGCATTACACAAAGGTATATCGTGCAATATTTTATATGCTCTACTATTTTTTTGTTTTTTTAATGACAGCTTCTGTTCTAGATTCTACTAAAAACTCTACCAGTGCTGTTTTTTTGTTTAGGACATCCTATTTTTTCCTCTTTGCCTATACTCTGATATCAGTCCTTGATAGGGAAGGCAGCCTCTAACCTGCAGTTCACATAAATTCTTGGCCTCTTCCCATTCTATTACCTTTCTCTCTCTAGTTATTTGCTCCCAATACCTTGGTTCCTTTGCCAGTTTTCTTCAACAATTTCCAGCTCCTTCTTGCCTACTGTCTGTATCTCTAATAGCAGTCATTCCTATTGGCAGAATCTCTTTTCTCCATTCCCATGTTAGCTTAGTTATCAGAATGCTTTCTGCTAATTTATGAAAATAATACTCTGTATGATTATTGTTATTGTCCTTAAAGGTCTGCATCTAAAATCACAGTTTCTCCTTGTTTCTTGAGCTTCCCCCCTGTTTCCACTTATAGGTTTCTGCTTGTGCTATGTATAGGAGCCTTAACTGTGTAGCTATGAAATATCTCTTCTATTGGGTAATCACAATATGCCTTATTCTAGTGGAAGAATCAGCTTATCCCAATTTACTCTTGCAGTCTTGCCTTCCCAGATAAAATCCTTCAGCTCTTTATTAATTGCTATCGACAACTTCTCCTCTGGTTGATAAAAATATGCCTGACCTGTGTATAAGACTAAAGGGACTAAAAACATTTTAACTGCTTGTGTCTTACTATCTGTATCCATATAACAGAGCTTCCATTTTCTCAGTTTTTGTATTACCTTTTGTTTAGTCTCTTCCCACATATCCTTAACTGTACACCAGAATAATTTTAACCCATACTCCTAACTACTTCATTTTATCATGTCCCCATAAATATGGGTATTGCTGAACCAATTTGTATGTGGGTAAATAATTTATCACTATTGCCTCTGTTTTAGTTTCACTTACTTTGTATCCCGAAAAGTTGTGAAACTGTCTCAAAATGTTCCACAACACTGTGATGACCTTTTCTGGTTTTATCAGGTATAAAATAATATTTGCAAATAGAGCCAGCTTTTCTTGACTACCATGTATTTATTTATTTTTATTTCATTTACATTTGTTTACCAGGAAATTCCGACTGGACGCAGGTCCTTTTTCAGGGGATGCCCGGGGAGAAAAGCTCCACAATATGTACATGATAAGTAGTGATAGAAAGTATCATACCATACCAATTATATCATTGAATTTCTTTGTTTCTTATTTTCTTTGCCATTGGTTCTAAATATAAAGCAAATAACAAAGGGTGCAGAGAACACCCCTGTCTGGTTCCTCTCCTCAAGCAGAAATTGTCAGTGAGGAACCCACCCCTTTAATTTTTGCCTGTGATCCCTCATATATCCTTCTAATCTACCTTATAATTTTGTCAAGAAATAAAAATGCTTCCATTGCCCTGCTCATAAAGTCCCAGCTTACTTTGTCAAATGCTTTCTCTGCATCAAGACCCACCACCAACAATGGTATTTTCTTACATTCTGCTTCCCTCTGGATCATAAATCTTTTGTTAATGTTATCAAATGTTTGCCTACCTTCCACAAAACCACATTGATCCATATCTATCAGTTTTAGCATTACCTTTGCTATTCTTGTAGCCATTATAGACATTGCACTGGTTGGGAGGGTGGCCTAATGGTTAAGGTGTTTACCTTACAAACACAAGGTACAGGGTTTGAATCTGACAGAAGATAATTGGCTAGGCTTATAATGGCTCACAAGGGCAGTTAGCTTAGTACTAACCTATGAACCTATAAGCACTTGATAAGCATGGTTTAGTACTGAAATAGACTTGTATGAAGCTGGATCTGATGGATCTTTACCCTCTTTAGGTATTACAGCTGCCTACCTAAACCCACAGTAACTACAGAGGGCTCTACCTGCCAGAGTCCCCTACGCATTTGTGCTTTTTACTTCTGAGAGTAAATTCTGCTGTATAAAGCAGGAGTCATAAATCAGGTGGGTTGTCAAACTGAGAGGATAGGGTTTTGTTGTTTATGTTTACCTGAGGTCCTTATCTCAAGTCATGCACATGCAGGTCACAGACTTAAGAAATTTTAAATAGGTACAGAATCTCCTATCACCGAGGGTGGGTGGTGGATCTACACTCATATCTTACTGTAAAAAAATGGAAGTTTGAAGTAAAATACAATGCTATATTTTGACAGTTTTTAAGTGTACTAAATGTCTTTGTTTTGTGCCCTTTCAAAGAACTGTAATTCAAATATTGGACTCACAATGCATGTATAAGCATGGGGTTGGACACTGTCTACTAGTAAACACACGCACACATGCACACATGCTCACAAACACACACACACACACGCACACACACACACACACACACACACACACACACACACACACACACACACACACACACACACACACACACACACACACACACACACACACACACACACACACACACACACACACACACACCCATCACAACTGATTAATGTGATGGTGTGTATTGAATTGACTCGAGTACTGAGTCTATGTGAACAGCAGCTTTGCTAATCTTGGCTACATTTTGAGATCTGCACTATGCAATGGTAGTTGTGTAGACCTTTTGTGAATCTCTTTTGGGGTGTACTTGTCACTTGTCTTGTGTGTTCAAAAGAGATGATAAAGAGCTGTAATGGGTTCAAGATATTTGTTGTACATAAAGACATCAGGAGCTGTAACTGGAGCAAGTACTTAAGCTAACTGATTCACTTATTACTTCAAACACACTCACATGTGCATCTCCATTCATGTCTGCATTCACTCTGACTGTACAAAATTCCACTGACTGACTGTACAAAATGGCACTGATCTTGCACATGCTATCTAGCTACAGTGGCTGACTAGGTACAATACACTCAATGATCTGCATCCTCCCTCTTTAATTTGTTCGACATGCAGTAGGAGAACCCGACATTTTACATGCTAGATATGACATCAACATTTAACAACAAATTAGAACTCAAGCCCAAGTTTTTGTGTATTTCAGATTGGGTTTAGAAATTCTACCTGATCTGGTCACATAAAAACTTTGACTGGATTTAGCAACAGGGACAGTCTCTGGCGATTCTTTCTCAATTGGTACTTCAGGGAATACATCAGGATTACTTGAAGAAAGTACACTATTCTCTGGAATTTGAACAAGTGTAGAGTCTCTCTGAGAAACGGAGTCTCTGGCATAGGCAATCTGCTGCATCACTGGTTCAGAGGCCGGAAGTAAGTATATGTCTTTGATTTCTTCTGAAATCCATTTCTTCATACCGTATAATGTAAGATCTCAGTTCTTCACAAAGATTTTTGACAATACCCACTTGATCATAGCATCTATATCATATTATTGCACGATGGAAAGAGCGAAAGATTTTTGACAATACCCACTCGATCATAGCATCTATATCATATTATTGCACGATGGAAAGAGCGAACGCTCTTTAATCGAACCGATAATATCGAAATAACAAAAAAGTGAACATGCGGGACAGCACAAAATGAAGTGGGGGGCTTCGACCTTGCACCCCCTAGCCCCCCACACCTCCCCTACTTAAATATTCCAATTCCGAGATCGCACCATAGTGGAGGAAATGGCAAAGTCCTGAAGACAGCCCACTGATTTTTTTCCCCTGGGAAAAAAAAAATCAATGTTCTGTGACTTTGCTTTTTTTCTCCTTTCGACGTTTTTGGATCGATGAAAGAGCAGTCACTCTTTTCATTGTTGGATAATGTGATATAGACCCTCGGTCATATCCTTTAGATGTTCGCATTCTTACAGTCTCACCTTGTCGTAATGGTCTGAGAAGTTTGCTGGATTTATCATAGTACAACTTTTGTGACTGACATTTGTTTTCAAAAATTGAGCTTTGGCCATTCTGTTGTTCTTCATGTTTGGTACTTATAATTGTTTACTGATTAAAGTTGCTCTTGTCTGTCTGAACATTAATTTCTGAGTAGGTGACTCAAACTAAATGTTTCGGAGATTGAGTAAGTTAAGAAAAACATCGGTACCCTCTCTCTTGGATTTCTCCAACAAACATTTTGCACTTTGAACTGCACGCTCAGCTAATCCATTGGACTGTGGATACTCAGGACTACTAGTAACATGGACAAAGTCCCAAGCCTCAGCAAACTTCTTGAACTGCTGACCTGTAAACTGTGCACCAGTGTCAGATATGACTTTGTGTGGACTACCATGGACAGAAAAAAGTCTCTTCAACTCAGTAATGACAGTGCTAGATGTAAAGTTAGGAAGAAGGACAATTTCAAACTAATTTGAATAAAAGAGTCTACTAATACTAAGTAATGCTGACAATTCCATTCGAAAATATCAGTAGCAACCGTCGACCATGGTAATTCAGGAATCTGGTTTAGCTGAAGTGGTTCTTTTTGTTGGTGCTGTTTAGTATTATTACAAATTGAACAAGTTAGAGTTTCCTTCTCTATATCTTTTGACATAGAAGGCCAAAATACTGTACCTCTTGCCCTACTTTTGGTTGAATCAGTACCTGAGTAACCACTATGTAACATTTTGATATATTCCTGTTATAGTGCTTTAGGAATTACCACTTTTGGACCTTTCATGATGATTCTATCTTTCGACACAAGCTCATCTTGGTAAGGAAAATACTTCTGTATGTCAAGTGGTAGACTGGTTTGTTATGCTGGTCATCCTTGACTGATAACATTTTTTAGCTTATGAAGAATTGGGTCTGAACCTGTGTGATTTTTAAGCTCATCAAGACATGACGATGAAAAATTTCTGACCTCCATGATTTTAAAAGTCTGTTTTCTCATTTTTATGTTGCTCTGTTGTTTGTCTGGGTGCTCTTGAAAAAGCATCTGCAAGATATAAATATTTTCCTTTGTATAAACAATATTGAAATTGTACTTTTGCAATTTTAAATTTGTGTGTTGCAGACGTGCTGGGAATGTGTTTATTGGCTTTTTCAAAATTGTTAATAGAGGTTGGTGATCAGTCTCCATTTGGATAGGTCTGCCATAAATATAATCATTGAACTTCGAACATGTCAACCCTACTCCGAAATGTACCTTCTCAATTTGTGCATACTGCATCTCTGTTTGAGTTAAAGTTCTGGATGCTTGGGCTACTGGTATGCCTTTCTGAAGATATGCTACACCAAGACCATACTTTGAAGCATCACACAAAAGAGTTACAGGTTTGTGAACATCATAATATCTCAGTGTGGGTGGACTGACAATTTTCTGTTTTAGAATATCAAATTCTCTTTGGTGTTGTTCCAATCAAGACCAGTTTACATTTTTGCATGTCAACTCATGTAAAGGTGCAGAAAGCTCACTCAAGTCTGGGATGAACTTACCCAAATAGATGACCATACCAAGAAAACATTGTAAAGATGTGACATTTTCTTGAACTGGCATCTCAAGAATAGCTGCTTCTTTAGACAGAGCTGGTTGTAAGCCAGAAATGGTAAACAATGACCCAAATAAATAACTTCTTTCAGGCTGAATTTACATTTCTGAAGATTAATTTTAAGATTGACTTCATATACATGGTCTAGAACTTTCCTGAGGTTTCTATCTTGTTCGTCTTCACCATTGCCCCCTACAATAATATCGTCTACTATGATAGCACATGTATAACCTGAAAAAATTGGCTCTATTGCATGTTGAAATGCTTCACAGGGAGAATTTATACCAAATGGAATTCTCAGAAACCTGTATCTACCATTTATTAGTAGATAAACACATCAGAAACTATAAATGGAACAAGTTTGTTTGTTTGTGTCTTTCGGCTTTTACCGGTTAGGTGTCGCCACAGCGGAACTCCGGTCCGCTAATTATTGGCAGTAGAGTTTTACGTGCTGGCTTGCCGGGCCTAACGCATAACCTTCAATGAAGGAACGCCCGTTCACGCATGTCGCCACACAGAAGACACTCTAACTGAGAATCGAACGGGCAACGTCTAACTGTGAGGCGACAATGCTACCGCAGCACCACCACAAGTACTTAAGCTAATTGATTCACTTATCACTTCAAACACACTCACATGTTTATCTCCACTCATATCTGCATTAATTTTGACCGATTGTACAAAAAGGCACTGATCTTACACATACTCTGTAATTAATATGCACATGCTATCTTGCTACAGTGGCTGACTAGGTACAATACACTGAATGATTTACAGTACTTTCCCATATTAATGAGTGAATAGCTCATGCATTGGCTGTAAGATGTTTTTTCTGATCAGTCAAGAGTGAAATAACTTCAGAAATATGTACTGTATATTAGTTTACAATACTTTCCATGATAAATTTGTTCAACTGTTTTATGAACCAGGAATGTTTTCTTATATCGATATAAAAGTAATTCTAACTTTAGTGGTTGCTTCATGTACACTTACCTGTCATGCTGTTAACTCTGAAATAACTGTTTAGGATTAAAATGAATTAGAAATGCTTGTCTTTTGTAGTCCTGTCTGCATTTTAAAAGCATATTAATTCACCATTGTTATGGCTAGGCATGTATAGGCCCTAGGGCCGATAGCCTAGTACCAGCCTATGAACCATCTGCCATTTTAAGTTTGTATGATGAGCTTATGTGATCAAACTGCAGCACCCTTTTCCTAATATCAGGCATTGTGAAAAAAACAAAAGTATTGCACTCAGTTTTGGGGAATTCTGCTTTATTCAGTTAACAATGCGGTAGTTCCGATAATTTCTGTAAATATTTTAACCTATTAATCCAACAGTCACTCTGTCATATTTATGGAGTTTGATACCACATTAACAATAATAGCATGTAGTGTTTGCATGAAGTTAATGCAGCTGTTAAAGAGCGCAGCTCATAGCTGAAAAGGGCTATTATAACAAGCCTACCCACCTCGTTAACAAATGGCAAGAAATAAGTAAACAATGCAACTTTCAAATAAGTGCATGATGTTTCACGTGTGCACACATGCAAGTGCACACACACACACACACACACACACACACACACACACACACATACACACAGACACACACATGCACACACACACACACACACACACACACACACACACACACACACACACACACACACACACACACACACACACACACACACACACACACACACACACACACGCACACACATGCATGCACACACAAACGCACACACACAAAAACATCTGTAAATAATATATGTGTGGGCCCAGTGTTCGATAAAAGAAACAATTTGTACTGTGCACTTAGTTAACCTAGTTTTGGATTGGTACTGTCTCCACTTATCCCATAATACTTTTCTTAAACCTACAGACCAAGATATTTAATTTATTATACAAACAAGACGTTTATGGATTACATTTATCCATTTTAGGTCCGATTATTGTTTCCCATTAATTCCAGTTGACTGCATTCACTGTAGAAACTATCTGTTGAACAGAGCTTTAATTAATTTCTATAGCTTTCTGTGAATACAGTGTCTTGTCAGTGGTATATTTCTATTATACAATGACTGATCATTAACATCTGAAAATAAGCACGCTGATTAGTCAGCTCAACCAGTGTGCCTGTTGCAAATCGAGCATATACCAATGGAAAACAATCCGGTCGCTTGGATTTCTTCCATTTCTATATGCTATAACCTTTTAAGTTTTCTTCACAATTAAAAATAAAAATAATAATAAAATTAGAAATCCAGACATTCAGGAAGTACGAGAGACACACTATGGAGAAAATACTAGGAAAATCAGGTAAGTTTTTCAAAACTAAAGAAATGTACCTGATTTTCTTTGTATTTTCTCCATCCTGTCTCTCTTGTACCTCTAAAGTCTCTAAATTTCAACATTTATTTAATGTAAACTTCAAATTAACCAATGTGACGACATAAAAAGATATAAGGATCTCTGCGAAAAGAAAGAACATGTCAGACAGCCAAAAATGAAGATTCTATATTTTCAGTGTTTGTATCAAGCACTGCATACTTCCTTGTTTTTTTATTTTCACATCACAAAACCAGGTAGCAACAGGAGGGGAAACAGTTTCAAGGAGCATGAAGGGAAATATGAGGGAATTAACACCACATTGGCAGCTACCACACTGAAATAACACCAGTCAGATCCTTTGTAGCCTAAAGTGTGTATTGTTAGGCAGCAGGATGCTAATTCCTCAGGTACACATGCACAATGACTGTGGTTTCCCGCTATTTAATGATGCATTAATTGCACTGTTTCTGTTTGCTAACTTGTGTGCCAGCCTGACTGATGGTGGGACCCAGAAATAGCAAACTCAAGAAAAATCATCAACCAGTCACTGTAAAAACAATGATGTCCATATTACGAAAGGGATAGCTCTACTGCTGCTAGCGTTAATGGGGGGCAGTAATAAAGGAAGCAATGACACTGGAGGACCTATCACCTCCCCAAATGGCAGTGGTGGCAGCAGCAACACAAACCCTACTTCTAAAGCCAAAGGCCTCAACATGGATGAAAAATCCATGACCCAGAGGGCACTCTGTGTACTGGTGGTTGTCAGTGCAGCAGTCATTGTTTACTTTGTGATATGGACATTCAGGTTGAGAAGACAAAAATATAAAAAACAAGGAAGTATGGAGTACTTGATGCAAACATTGAAAATATGGGATCTTCATTTTTGACTGTCCAATGTGTTCTTTCTTTTCAGCAGTGATCCTATGAATTTTAAATGTGGCAACATTTATTTAATTAAAAAAAAAAAAAACAGAGATCTTACTTTCTCAGTTGTTTCCTTTACACAACACTGATGTACTGTATAAGTGTTGGAATGAAACTTCCATGCACATGTGCAGTAGGTCAAGAAAGACCCAGGATACTGGGGAAAAAAGTGGAAGAGCAGTACAACGCCCTTATACAGGACAATATTTATGAAAAGTAAGTAACATTTATCTAAAATAATGTCATTGTATAATAGCAATAACCCATGGCTGGGTGTAGCTAATGCTGGATTTTCCCATGGTTGACTTTGTTTGGTGACTCAGGCTTCACCCTTGTGACCAAATCATACCAGCTGTAGGTAACTCCAGCATTAGCCACACCCCGCCATGGATCATTGCTATATTATACAATGACTGGCCATTAACATACAAAAATGAGCACGCTGATTGGTCAGCCCAACCATCATGCTCATTGTAAATCCAGCATATACCAATGGAAAAAAGTCTGGTCACCCGGACTTTTTTCTATTACTATATGCTATAACTTTTTAAGTTTTCTTCACTATAAAAAAATAATAATAATAAAATTAGAAATCTGTACAGTCCAGAGGTATGAGAGAGACAGCATGGAGAAAATATTAGGAAAATCAGGTATGTTCAAAACAAAAGAAACATCCACGACTTTCCTGTATATTCTCCATCCTGTCTTTTCCATACCTCTAAAGTGTCTGAATTTCAACCTTATTCAAAAAAAAATGGAGTAACAGAGATCTTTCATTTGTCATTGCTTCCTTTCCAAAGCACTGCTGTGCTGTGTAAGCATGGGGATGTAATTCCCATACGCATGCACAGTACATACAAAAAACAGCAGGATATCCAATGAAAGAGGAAGAACACCATGGACCCATCATACAAGGACATTATTTATGAAAAGTAAGTCATTTTGTCTTAAATAATGTCATTGAATAATAGCAATAACTGACTCTGAGGTGTGGTATATTGAAGATTTACCCATGGCTGGCTTTGTTTAATCACTCAGGCTTCATCCTCATGATTAAATGACACCAGTCATGGGTAAATCATCAGTATACCACACCCACATCATTAGTTATTATGATATTATACAATGACTGGCCATTAACATTCGAAAACGAGCACGATGATTGATCAGCCCAACCAGTGTGTTCATTGTAAATCAAGCATATATCAATGGAAAAAAGTCCAGCTGTCCAGACTTTCTTCCGTTAATATATGCTGCAAAAATTTTACTTTTGTTTCATTTGTACTTAAAAATGTATACCATCTACTGAGTACCAGCTAGTAGACTGTGACTTACAGATGTGTTAAAGGTATGCAATTGCTTGACTTTTCAGAAATAACATGATACATACATAGATGTTTTTATGGTGGATTTACCCCCAGTTGGCATGGTGGTTTTATTAATGCCACATTTGCCACTCTGCCTAAAATGCTTTATGCCTAATGTTGTAAGTAATACTGCCCTTTTTTGTTAATCTGCTTATTTCTTTCTCTTCTCCCTCACCTACCCAGCTTGTAACCTCATACCCTGCTGTAGGACTTGTGTATCGACATGCCTGCCCTTCAAGGACCCACAGTATTAAAGTCTACCATCTCAACTATCTCCTAAAGGAAGTTGCTGTCCTATACTCTAACTCTCCTCCATTCCAAAGAATCTGAGAAAGTATGTTTGACCTCCCATCCAGGCTGTGAAGCTAAATTGTTATTTTCTATTAAGAATAATTAAACCATATTGTTTAGATTAATATATTTGTACTAAATCTCCCACCTGAGCCCAGTACCCAGCAGCCATACCCCCTATTTGGCCTTTAGAAATTTTGCTCCTTCTTAATTTCGGTTCTACTAGCTGGCCCTCAGTTTTCTGCCTTTCCCTGATAGCTAACTGTAATTCTTCTAGCTGTCCATTAGGGGGGCTCCCTTAACTTGGCTTTTATAGGCTTCCAAAGGGTATTTACCTTTATTTCTTGGAATAATAATTGTCCACTCTGTAATCCGTTTTTCCTGTGTTTGCAACTGTTAACTATCAGAACCCCTTTCCTTAATTCCCTTACTGCAGTCCTTTATCCTTGCTATTGAATACTTTTACTAGCACTGTCCTCTTACCTGGAACTACTAAGATTCTAGCAGTATTCTGACTGGTTCTCTGATTGTTTCTGTGAGCTCTTCTTTCTCTTGTTCAAACCCGCTCCGTTTGCCCTGTGGGCTCACTCCGCTCCCCTACCCTACCCCCAAATTCCACCCACCCCCAGTGAAAGTAGCTTTATACTTCCTAAGCCACACCTCCACTACATATCAGCCAATTAGCTCACTTCACCTCATTAAAAACTTCCCCACTTCCTCCTTATCACTTACTTCTTAAACCACGCCTCCACTACATATCAGCCAATTAGCTCACTCCATCTCATTAAAAAATCACCCATTTCCTCCTTACCACATACTGCTACCCACTACCTAATCTACCACTTAATAACTCCACCCTTAAACCTCCTCTCTATTAACCCATATCCCCCACCTACTAGCAACTAATTTCTCCCAGCCATGGCTACCATATGCATGCTAGTACTCTCCTACATGCTCCTCTTTCTCTTAATCCTTACCCCTCTAGTTCTATCAGATTCATTTACTTGGTATGAATATCTAAGCTGTACTAGATCTCATCAACCCTTAAACAAACGATTCCGCATACTCTACTAACCCCACAAAACTTTAGTAACATAACATCCTCAACAACCTACCTTCTACCACAATATCACAGACTATCCCATATAAAGTATCACCAAACTAGAAAATCTATCCCCATTTTATGTAAACTTTTAAAACAGTCACATAGTCCTCTACAGCATCTACTACTACACGGTGATATTCAACCAAACCCAGGTCCAAACAACTCCATCTCCGATCCCAATTACTCCCATCTCATCACCTCTCATATCCTCCCTAGTATCCAAAACTGTCTTCTCTTAGGTCACCTCAATATACGTAGCCTAAATAATAAAATTACCCAACTCCATGCCCTCCTAGACTTATACTCCTTTGACATCCTCTGTCTAACAGAAACATGGCTCAAACCAGTAACTAAGGACAATGATATAATCCCACCAGGTTACAACATCCTGTGATTTGACTATCTGAATAAAAAGGATGTAGGGGTAGCAATACTGTATAAATCTGAATTACAGGTCACACAACTAGATTTACAACCTCCCTCTCCAACAATGCTGAATTGTTATTTACTAAGCTCCAGATTAACGCTAAGAAATCACTATACATAATTTGCTCCTACATCCCTCCAGGCAATAACATTAACTCTCTAGAAAATATCCTTAGCTGGCTCTCCACATCCTTCCCACAAGAAACCATACTCCTTAGTGACTTTAACATAGACTGGAACTGCTGTACCTCTGTCAAACCAAGTACTCACATAAACCTTTATGGCTTTAATCAAACTATCACCTCCCCTACTAGAAACCATAAACCTAGCAATAAGCAAGCTACCTTAGATTGGATATTAGTTAACAGCAACCCCCTCTCTTATAAAACTGGTATACTACCAGACAATATTAGTGACCACTCCCTTACCTATATAACTAGACAAAAAAAACTTTATATCCAACCAAACAATCTTTAAAACTACCCAGAACAAAAAAAATAACCCAGCTAGCTTCCAAGCAGAACTCAAAGCTTGCAACTGGTCACCCCTAAAATACCTACCTCTTGACAAAGCAATCTCTTACTTTAACACCAAATTCTTACAAATCCTAGAACACCATGCCCCCTCATGCACAGTCAGAACTAGGAACAAACCTGTACCTTGGCTCACAAAAGAAACAAGACAAAAAATGTTTCAGAGAAATAGAATCTGGTCCAAATGGAGAAATACTAAAAACTCAAAAGATCATGATACCTTTAGACAGCTGAGAAATGCTACAAAAAAATTACTACTCCAAGACAAAAAACAAAACTATTACCTGAAAATCTAGCAAGCCCAACATCTAAACCCACAAAAATTCTGGACAGGCATAAATAGCCTACTCCATCCAGGTCGCTCCCAAACTCCTACTCCATCTAATTTGACTCAGAACTCTCCAAACCAAATTGACAATACTTTTAACACATTTTTCTTTGAAGCAGTCCAAGCCTTATCAAATAACTTATCTCCTGCCTGCATCTCTAATACATGCTCTCTAACCAATATACCTCCTGCCTTACAACTGCAGCCTGTTCCAACAGCTCTCATCCATACCCTACTTCATAAACTAAAGCCATGTTCACCTTCAGCTGACCTCCTTCCAGCTGAATTTCTGCAAATTGCAGCTGATGTAATTGCTTACCCTATCTCCATATTAATAAACAGAACCATCACAGAAGGTTCTATCTCATCTTTCTGGAAAGTCTCACATATTATCCCACTACATAAGGGAGGCAACTCAACTGAACTCTCCAACTCCCCCCCCCCCAAAAAAAGAGCAAGTATCCTGGGTTGCGTCCTACATGAACTCCAAGAAAAACTAATCCCTCATATAAAACAGCTGTACAATCTCAGCCTCACTGCAGGATATGTGCCCACAGAATGGCATACAGCAACAGTGGTCCCACTCCGCAAAGGTGGAGCCTCTACGGACCCTGGAAACTATCGCCCCATAAGCCTGACTAGCTTAGTCTGCAAGGCTATAGAGAGGATCATCATGGAGCTTATAAACAAAGACATTGGGGACCTACAGACACTAGATCCTACCCAGTTCAGCTTCGTCAAGGGCAGATCCTGCCTTTTGAACCTGGTTGACTTCTTCGAAACAGTCACCAAAGCCATAGATGAAGGGAAGGTAGTCCACACAGCCTAGCTGGACCTAGCAAAGGCATTTGACACAATACCCCACTCAGGCATCATAGATAAGCTATCCAGCTTAAATATAAACCCCTATGTCACAAGATGGGTCACAAACTGGCTCAAAGACAGAACCCACAGAATGAGAGTTGCTGGAGCCATGTCAAACTCGAAACCGGTCACAAGTGGCATCCAACAAGGTTCTGTCCTGGGACCGCTCTTGTTTGGTATATACTTTTCCGAGGTACAGGCCAATGTGGGAAGACTATGTCTCACTAAGTTCGCAGACAACTGCAAACTAGGCACCATAATCAACTCTCCAGCTGACACAAACATCCTTCAAAAAGGTCACACAGAGATGGATAACTGGTGCCAGAGCCATGGTCTAAAGCTAAATGCCAAAAAGTGTATAGTCATACCCTTTGGCAAAAACAATGTGCCCACACATTACCACATAGGCGGTAACCCATTAGGTACAGAGAAAGAAATTAGGGATCTGGGGACCCAAGTTGATAGCAATCTCTCCTTTGACAACCACATTGCCAAAGTGGTTAGAAAGACCTTTAACATAGCCCACCTCATCATGAAAGGATTCACCTCTAGATCAAGAGAGGTAATCGTGCCCCTTTATTCATCCCTCATCAGGCCCATCATAGAATACAATGCCCCTTTTGGGACATACCTTACCTGACACCTGCAGCAATTAGAAAGACCCCAAAAGTACCTCACCAAGAGGATCAAGGGACTCAAACAGATGCCATATGCTGCTCGGTTAAAAAAACTCCAGCTCTACTCAGTTGCATACCGCCTACTTCGAGGCGATCTATGCCTGACATATAAAGCTATGTCCAATCCAGAATTAATGGACATGCTCCACCTTGGTAAATCTAAATCCCTTAGAGCCACATGCTCGAGGGACTTGAACCTCAGCACTGAAATAAATAGAACGTGCTGGAGGGACAGATTAATAACCCAGAAGCTCCCTTCACTCTGGAATAGAATTCCAATTCATGTTAGGCAGAGCACCTCACTGAATCTCTTCAAGAAGAATCTTGATGAGTGGATGGGGGATCGTAGGTTTGTCCCGGGGATTACTCCTGTGTCACTATTAGACAGAGGCACAGCAAACTAAACCTTAAAAAGGGCACAGTATACTCAAATCAAGGGGTGGCGTAAGCCAAACAAAATCGGGCTAGGCTTGTAATTGCCCCAGGGCAGATAGCCTAGTATGAACCTATGAACCTATAGTTCTACTGTCTCCATTAGCAAAAATCATGGAAAGATGCATTTATCGGCAATTACTTGATCATCTCCTTCAAAATAATCTATTAGCAGACTGCCAGCATGAATTCAGGCCATTTCATAGCACCACAACTACACTCCTATCCTTTTCAGACTGTAGTAATAAAAATCGTAATAACAACCTACTCTCCTCAGCTCTCTTTTTAGACCTCTCCAAAGCCTTTGACATGGTGAATCATCACCTAATGTTAGAGACACTTACAGCACTTTCAATAGACACTCAGACAACCACTCAGACAATCAAATGGTTTAAGTCCTACCGAGAAAACAGACAACAAGCATTCCTCTGGGAAAATAACCCATCGACCCAGCTCTCTATCTCCCCAGGAGTCCCACAAGGCTCTATTCTGGGACCCCTCCTTTTTTCCATTTTCATCAATGACCTGAAAACATCCTTTCCTCAAATATGCCGATGACTCTACATTAATCTGTGCTGCAGCATCTCAAGCTGAACTGCAGTCTAGCACCCAAAAAGCATTTACCATAGTGGAAAACTGGTTCTTCAAATGTTGTCTCCTACTAAACCCTAAAAAAACAAAACTCCTATTATTTACCCCTACCCTAAAGTTTCCCCCATCAATTTCTCAGTAGTATCAAATAATGGCACTGAAATAGTACCTGAAACAACTAAACTTTTAGGTGTTACAATCGATAACAATCTTAGTTTTGACACTCATATAAACTTAACCATTAAATCAGTCAATAGGAAACTTGGTTTTCTTTATAGGCTTAAAACCTTCCTTACACCTTCTGCCAGGATTACTATCACCCAAACACACCTAATTTCAACCCTTCTCTATGCATCACCAATTTACACTAACCTATCCAAAAATAATCTAAATAAGCTGGCCACCGCTTATAATAACATTGCCAGATTTGCTACTGGTTCCCCATTCCAGACCCACCATTGCCAAAATCTGAAAAAGTTAGGATGGTTGGAACTGCAAAACCAACTTCTTTTTCAACAACTAACTATAACTCAGGAGATCCTGCATCATCCTACAAATACTCCCATCCTCTGTAGCCTCATTAACCCATACAAAAATCTGTCAACCCTACGCTCAGCTAATAAGGTACTAGTAGCCACCTTTAAACCTAATAACAAATCTGGAGACTGTCTATTTGCTAATACCATTGGAAACTCTTGGAACAAGCTTCATATTAGCTAACATCCCTAACATCCACACCTGTTTTTAAGAAGTAACTTAGAAACTTTCTTACTTCACAATGGCTATGCCCATGTATTAATCCTGACTGATATTTCCTTCTCTTATAGTTCATAGTTCATAGTTTAGTACTAAGCTAACTGCCCTTGCGAGCCATTTTAAGCCTAGCCAATTATCCCTTGTGAGACTCAAACCCTGCACCTTGTGTTTGTAAGGCAAGCACCTTAGCCATTAAGCCACCCTCCCAACCAACTCACCACCTTCACATGACCATAACATTCATTCTCTGATTAAAAAAAAAAAAAAAAAGATTTTTTTTCATTATTTTTTCATTATATTTTTAAAATTTTGATTTTCTAATATGATCAGTTTTTACATGTATAAATGTTTCCTTCTTTCTACTGTTGTCTAAGTTTCTCATACGTTACATATATGTACTTACTTTTTCAAATCACTCTGTTTCCTATTGGTTATTTACTTAAAGTGGTAACTATGATGTACTAGTTTTTAAATATTATTCTTTTATGTCACTTTCTTTCAGTTCTGTGTATTTGTATAATTGCTGTAGTGGAGATTTTCTCCCCGGGCATCTACTGAAAATGGACATATATCCAGTTAGACTAGCCCGGTCAACAAATGTAAAATAAAAATAAAAATAAAAAATAAAATGTTAAACAGTAAATTTAAGGGAACAATGCAAACAAACATTGAATAATATTGTAGAATATGCATCTTATTCATTTTTTTCCTTTCGAAACAGACAAAGGGACTCCTCCATTCACTAAAGAGATCAATGAGCGGGAAAGAACCGGAAACTCCAAACAAACAAGTGAGATAGGAGAGCGACAAATACAAGGATAATGAGGTATGTTATATAAAAGTAGACAAACATGCCTGATTATGCTTATATTTTCTGTCTCCCATTTCTCCCATTCATTTGAAATCTCTGGATTTCATTTCTTTAATTAAAAAACAAAACAAAAAAAGCAATGGAGATCTTCCTTTTCAATTGCTTCCTTTACACAGCACTGATGTACTGCATAAGAGTGGGAATGAAAGTCTCATACGCATGTGCTGTACATCAAGAAAGCCCCAGGGTATCAGTGAAAAACATGGAAGAGCAGCATGGCACCCTTATACAAAGACATCATTTAAGAAAAGTAAGTGACCAACCCATGCCAACTGGGGGTAAATACACCATTATCCACACCCAGCAGTGGGTTATTGCTATATTCTACTACATTTTTTTATCACCATTTGTTTATTTATTTATTTGTTTGTTTATGTGTAGGTCAGTAGTGCAAAGATGATTACGTTAGAATTTGTTACAATTATAGTTTAGTTTTTTTAATTTACAATTTAATTGGTTTATATAGAATCTTGCCCATTTTACTGATAATACATTTTTTCTGATTGGCTATTTTTTAATCTTTTATTTTAACTTTTTTTTTTTAAATATAAATTATTTCATTTCCAGAGTGCTGATTCAGCTGGTAGTATATATATATATATATATATATATATATATATATATATATATATATATATATAAATATATAATTTTTTGTGTGGGATTGGCTGCGCATGTATTTTGTAAGTGTAATATATGATATGTGAGGTTACTTTTTTCTTTTCTTTATTATTTGAAGTGAATGGGAGATCTTTTTTGAACTTGTGTTTTCCTTTTTCTAAGTATAAAGCAGATTTTGAGGGACTTATTGTTGGTAGTCTGGGTGTCGTGTGTGTATCTATGTTTTCCAGTACGTTATATAAACTTTTACTTTAATTTTTAGTGTATAGTAGCAATATGATATATTTAAGGGATTTTAGTATACATGATGATGTCTGAAGGTGGTAATAAACTTGTGATACACCAAGGAGGGTGACAAACCTTTGATGATATACAAACAAAATGTATCTACACTGTGGCCCAGACAAATGTTTCTTATCACACCCCTCTCTCTGGGTCTTTTTAGTATAAATATAATTAGAGACATATTTATAACTAAAAGGTGCTGTATTAACACTCTTTGGAAAGCAATGAATACTTACAACATTTGAAATGAATACTCGAAACTTACAATGGGACACTGTTTGGGTGCATCACAATGTTAGTATTAATAAAACTGAATATTTTTTGAGTACATTACAAACATTGCTGTAGCTCAGAAATATAAATTGGGAAGCAATGATGGTGCTTTGTTCTATTTTCCTGCTGCTAAATACTAATTGTTCAATGCAGAGCTGGGTTGGAACCACCATTCCCACCCCTAAACATTCCACCAGCTTCTGGATGTATCAAACATTTTTGATTAATAATATATATTCCTAATAAGTGAGGATAAAACATCCTGCTTTTCTCATTCGCAAAGTTAATGTTTATATTGAAGGAAGTTACAAAGTATCCTATATCTACCAACATGAAATCTCATTGCTCCACTTTTGTCTGCCTTAAGTGCTACACGTTATATTTACTGTTTACTTCTGACCATAACCCTTCATACTTTGATATTATTATGTTTTGTTTATGACATATTTTAATCACCATATCTTTAATATTCTCTGATTTCTCTTAAGCTACTTACATTATAGAATTTTATTCATAGTTATTTATTTTTCTTGTTTAGTGTAGTCTACCAAAAATGGACAGTTTTGCTACAGATATAGATGACTTGACATTCTATACTAAAAAACAAATTTCTTCATGTACAAAATTACATGTTTCTCATCTTAATTTATCTGTTTCTCTGCCTTTCCTCTATACATTTTCTAAACTGATTGCCCTGATGAAGACTGTGGAATGTTAGAGTTCCATATATCCAGATTTATACTGCTGATTCATAGTATACTAAGATTGTTGGAACTGTTTTGTTCCTCCTGTTGGTGATTGGTGCTACACCCTTTACCTGGATGTTTGATTGATATATAAGGAGCTTAGCTCTGTGGACCAGTAATTTATTGTGTTCAGCTGTGAGGTTTTGAGCTTGTTGGAGTCCTACTACACTAAATGGATTTTGTTTGTATGCTGTACTTGTTTGACCTGTGTTTGGACATGATGCACCAAGATGTATTTCGCTTACAGCACAGTGTTAATTAATTTCATTTTCTTGGCTCTAAATTATTAGGTGCAACTATTGTTTTCTGCATTTCTTGCTGTTTTTCTGAGATCCTTCAAGTTAAAACTGAATCTCATGATCTGACCCAATCATTTAATTGCAGGACATTTGAGAGCTTGTTTTACTTCATTTGTTTCATAGTTCAGAATTTAGGTAGTCACTAATATCTGGTCATGTATTGGTCTCTGTCAACATGGGTTAACAATTTGCCATTCCCTTTCTAATGTCAGCCTGCTCAATTTAGGAGGTCTGAGGCTGTGTACTAATGAAGGAGCTGTGAGGCTGTATAGTAATGAATGAGCTGTGAGGTTGTGTAGTAATGAATGAGCTGTGAGGTTGCGTAGTAATGAAGAAGCTGTGAGGTTGCGTAGTAATGAAGAAGCTTGAGGTGCATAGTAATGGAGGAGCTGTGAGGCTGTGTAGTAAAGAAGGAGCTCTGAGGCTGTGTAGTAAGGAAGGAGCTGTGAGGCTGTGTAGTAATGAAGGAGCTGTGAGGCTGTGTAGTAATGAAGGAGCTGTGAGGCTGTGTAGTAATGAAGGAGCTCTGAGGCTGCGTAAAAATGAAGGAGCTCTGAGGCTGTGTAGTAATGAAGGAGCTGTGAAGCTGTGTAGTAATGGAGGAGCTCTGATGCTGTGTAGTAATGAAGGTGCTGTGAAGCTGTGTAGTAGTGGAGGAGCTCTGAGGCTGTGTAGTAATGAAGGAGCTGTGAAGCTGTGTAGTAATGAAGAAGCTCTGAGGCAGCATAGTAATGAAGGAGCTCTGAGGCTGTGTAGTAATGAAGGAGCTGTGAAGCTGTGTAGTAATGAAGGAGCTGGGAGGCTGTGTAGTAATGAAGGAGCTGTGATGCTGCATAGTAATGAAAGAGCTGTGAGGCTGCGTAGTAATGAATGAGCTGTGAGGCTGTGTAGTAATGAAGGAGCTGGGAGGCTGCGTAGTAATGAAGGAGCTGTGAGGCTGTGTAGTAATGACTTTGTTACTGATAATCACTTACTATTATAATTTCCTGATACTACTTGTCAGAGGCATAACTACTTGTTAAACTTGGAATCTAACCTCCTACACACTACACGTTAGTAATCAGCTTAACATTGCAAAGCAGAAACTTAACAACAGACACACTTTTGCCTACTTTTAAAGAAATAATTACCTAAACTGCTAAGACCTCATCTGAACAGACTTCAGCCACATACAACTCATTTGGATACATTTTTACAAGAAACATGAGTCACCCTGGCTCTGTACCTCTTCACATATGGATTCCTGAGGATGCGACTGCAGACATGGTAATCTTTTTGTAAGATGTGACTCTATAATTAGTATACTGATATTCAGCTCAGAAGCTATGCAGGGATATGATCACAGTCAGCTGTCTGAGTCTCTCTGGTGCTGGGATTGGGGTTGTGACCAAAGCCATCAGGTTTCCTTACCCCACATATGACTTCTGTCTTGTTGTTATCAATGATGGGATGAATGATGTTCGGCACTCTACCCTGGGAGAGGTGAAGAAAGAGCGAGATATAGCTGAGTGCTGTACCCATATGTCTGAGGTAGGTAAGACACTTGCACTAAGCAGTCTCTTGCTCTCTGTGAGACTGATGCATGATTTGAAACAAAATTAATTAATTTCAGCAATTGGATTATTAACTGTTGACATTCCAGGGCGTCCAATGTATGTCAGCATAGGAGAAGGTTTTTGACAGGGTGACCTGCTTTGTCAGAGGAGACCTTTACCTCTCTTTTGAGGAATTCCACTAATTGGATAAGATTTGTTCTGCCCCATAGTGCTTTTATAGGCAAAGTTCATTTGTTAGTTTTTTTTCAGTCTAGTAAATTATAAATCGACCTGCATTAAGAAAGCTCTGCTAGATGCTTGGCTTATTTCTACAGAGCCAAACACTTCGCTCATACCAGTGCCATCCTGGCAAAGACAAGTACTTTAAATTGATTTTTTGCACTTTTATAAGATATTTTGTATTTTTCTGCCCTTTATCATTGTGAAGTGCCATTGCTTTTCACTGACCTTGCTTCTGATTTCTCTGCATTGTAATCATTTTAAAAGTGTGTGGTTCTAGCTAGTTTGGTTGTTTGTCCTGTTTGAATTCAGTTTGGTATAGCTGTAGAATGGTTTTACATTAAGAAGGCCTACAACTGCATTTCTAATGGGAGTAGATGGTGACCTGGTCTGTCTGAGCTGGGAGTCATACAGGAAGGCTTTAAGTGAGCCTGCTTGATTTATCAGTTTTCTCTGCTTCGATAAATTTGGCTCATTTGTGTGACACTCATCACACAACGGCATGTATCAGTGCCCTGTATATACACAAACACACAGAAATAAAATTCTTCACATAAAGCTGCCCCTGAAATTTCCACAGTACTTAGCTGTGCAAAGTTCAACTAGTTTGAGCACTATGGATCACTGGATCACCCCCCCCCCCCCATTTTGGTGTTGGATGCTCCTCTTTGTAGTTTATACCCTTATAGCAACCAAGCTAGTCAGCTGTAAGTCCCCTCTTGTACCACCCCTTGTAGAACACAACATAAAGTTCTGTAGTCATGGACAAGCACTTGCCTGCTATTCTGCCACCAGCGTGGTGGATATGGGCATCCTGAGGTAATGTAACAGTTGTCTTACATTTACTGACAACCACTTAACTCTTAAACAAACTATGTGTCTGAGAGATGTCAGTAGAGCCAAGGCTCTAACATACAAGCACTTATGATAGCAAAAAGGTTGTGAGCAATACATGCACACTGTATCCCCACCTCACATAGTACTGACCAGATAAATAGACCCCAATTATGCCAAGGCCCTTAAATGTAATCTCCCCAAACCACAAAGACCTCCTGGACATTGTACAAACAAAAAGTATCCTCAGTAACCTCAAGAGTGTTCCCCAAAATCAACACCCAATACAACACATATGGCCATATTCCATGAAGGTGCTCCTGTTCAATGCCAGGAGTGTAAACAAGATACTCCACTTCTACAAGCTCTCTTTATGCTAAAGAATGTAAATGTCTGTACAGCCACTGAAACCTGGTTTAAAATCATGGAACAAAAGATGGAGGTTATCTCTATTTACATCAAAATCAAACATACCTCAAGGCTGGTCTGTCGGTATGACATGCTTAAGCTTCTCCATGATCACATTATCTTAGACACAAAGTCCCATGCCATATCATTGCAAGGTATAGGTTCCCTTCTATGACCCAGGAAAACCATAATACATATTTAAATGTACTGGACACACTCACCATACAACCTAACTCCATACTCATGGGCAACTTTAGCTACCCAGTATAAACTGGGAATCATACATGACCTCTAACATGCAGGCCCAGAGATTTCTGGACTTTGTAAATGTGAAAACTTGGACAGGTTACTTTGTGTGCTCATAAGGGGCAGGCACTAACATCCTTGACCTGGTCCTTACAAACATGGCAGATAGTAGCACTCTCCATAGTGTAATGTCCGGCCTGGTCAGGTCAGACCATAAGGCTGCCTCCTTTGAAGTAAAGGTAAAAACAGGGACACTGGCTAACATGGAACTTTTAGGAATTATTCTAGGGCAAATGAAATTCCTGGCCAAATTTCAAGTCCCCCCAAAACGTGAGTACACAGCTGCCTATACAGAATCGTTCACAGAAACCCTGTATAATCACATTACAGTTGCATAACAACTGTATCTACCCAGATTTTGAGGAAATGTTACCCTCCCGGACCAAGGTCAATCACAAAGCTTTCTTCAGTTATGTCCATAACCTCAAAGGCAATGCACAGACATGTACTGAATTAATTGTAAATAATGCCCTTTATACACAGCCAGAAGATATAACAAAGTTCTCAGCCAGCAAATTTAGCTCCAATTTTACCAACTGTCTCCCCACCAGATGCCCCTCAGAAATACCCACATCCACCCCCCTAACTATTACTGGAGAGCAGGTATTGAAAACACTCTCCAAAGTCAAGTACACTGCATAGATGGGTCCTGATAATATCCCAGGATGCCTTACCTAAATGGCATGAAACATGAACTATCAGGCCTTTTAGGATCTCTTTTTAACCACAGTCTCTAAACAGGCTTCATGCTAAATGAATGGAGGAATGCAACAGTTATCCCGCTGCACAAGGGCATGTGAGCCACAGACCATGAGAATCATTGACCCATAATCTGACTAGCTTGATATGCAAAGTTATGGACAGAATAATTATGGATATCCTAAATGATGACATAGGTCATTTACAAACACTGGACCCATATCAGTTTGAGTTTATAGTGGCAGGTCTTGCCTACTCAACCTGGTGGACTTCTCTGAAAAGGCCAAAAAAGCAATGAACAAAATCAAAATGGTGCATTTTTATTTTTATTCACACTATTTTTATTTATTTATATGAAGTATTGTATTAAACATTTTAGCATTGGTAAGTTTTAACACTTTGTATGTTATTAATATTTTCAATATTTTCAGCCTTTGAATGTTTTGACTTACATGTACAGGATTACGTCTCAGACCTGTTTGGTTTGTTAAAGTAATAATTTCCATCATGTACATATTCCAATGTATGTACTCAAACACATACATTTGCAAACATATAGGTTTTACATTTTTAGGCATAGTATGTCTTAAAAAATCTTGAAGAAAAAGTTTTACTTTATTATTTCATTATTTTGTTAACTTAATCGAAGTTAATGTGTTTGTACTACTTTAACATGATCTTACATTTCTATATATCCAAGTCAATTGCATTACACGTTAAATTGAAAAAAAGCAGTATTAACTTAACTCGAAAAGCCTGTTTTATGTTGATCATGTTGTGCCAATAAAGGATTCATCACCACTACTGGTTTCGGCTTCTTGGCTGTGGATTTTGTGTTCTTGGCTTTTCAACTTTCTTGGTTTTTATCAAAATGGTGCATACTGCCCACTCAGGTATGGAAGAAAACCTCACTAAACTTGGTATAAACCCCTACATCGCCAACTGTATAGCCAACTGGCTTACAGACAGGACCCAAGAAGTAAGAGTAAGGGAGTCTACCACCACAAAAGGCCAGTTACTAGTGGAGTGCCATAGGGCCCAGTGCTGGGGCCATTCCTGTTTGGCAATCACTTCTCTGTGATCAAGACTAACATCAAGGGATGCTGGTTGAACAAGTTCTCAGATGATTGCAAATTGGTGGAGCCACTGAACCCTCCCATGTCACAAATATCCTCCAAGAAGGCCTGATACAGACAAATAACAGATGTAAGAGTCATGGTCTAAAACTCAGTTCCAAAAAGTGCATCATAGTATCTTTTAGACAGATGGCTACCTCAGCAAGTCACTATATTAACAATACACCCCTGAGAGTAGACTCTGTAGTCAGGGGTTTGAGAACACACATTTTTATTTATTTATTTATTTTATTTTACATTTGTTGACCGGGATAGTCCGACTGGATGCATGTCCATCTTCAGCGGAGGCCCGGGGAGAAAAGCTCCAAGGGTAAGCAGATACAGCATTACATAATACCAGCATTACATATTACAAACAGACTATTTACAGAGATTACATAAGTAAGCAAGTTAAACAAGTTCCACAGGTTAGAGTTAATCCTGAGTGCAAGTGAGGATTAAATTAAATTACACAGTAAGCTGGTTAACAGATTTATACACATTCTAGAGAGAGATAGCCAGGCTTGATACATTGACATAGCCAGTTAAGTGACAAATGTTGTTTGAGTCTAGTTTTAAATTGACCTAAGGCGGAAAGAAAGGTAATATCAACTGGAAGAGAGTTCCAGGATCTACTTATAGAGTTTGCAAAGAGAGAGTCACCGGCTGTGTTATTAATTTTGCTAGTCTGAATTAGTAGTTTGTTAGAGAATCGAAGCGGTCTAGGATTGTTATAGGGGGTGATAATATTTTTTTAAATGCAGGAGTATTGTCCGGATTATAGAGGATTTTATAGGCCATAATCAGTTGTTTATACTGGATTAGGCTGGGTAGTTCAAGCCACCCAAGCTGATTTAGATGGATGCAATGATGTGTCCTAAAAGGCAGCCCAATGGCAAACCTGGCAATGTGGTTGTAGCAAATTGAGAGTTTGTTAAGGACAGTCTTGTTCAAATTCAAGAGTAGAGGGGATGCATATAGAAGGGTTGAAAGAAGGTGAGAGCGAGCTATGGCAATTTTAGCTGGAGGGGTTAGGAAGGCTTTTATTCTATAAAGTGACCCTAGTTTTTTATTGATGGTTTTGATAGTTTGGTTAACATGTAGGTCATATTTTAGATTATTATCTATGATGACACCTAATAGTTTTGTAGAGGGGTCAGGGGAGATTATTGCATCATCATTTGAATTTATGGTAAAGGTGAAAGCAGTAGACCTACGTGTTGGTGAAAATAACAGCATTTTAGTTTTTTTGGGTTTTAGGATCAGACGACGTACAGAAAGCCAGTTTTCTATTGTATTAAAGGTGGTCTGGGTAACTGACCATAACTCTATTGGAGATGTGCCCGAGCAAATCAGAGTAGAGTCATCAGCATATTGGATACAGCTGACTTTTGGGATGACAGTATAAAGGTCATTAATGAAGATGGAGAACAGCAAGGGCCCTAGTATAGAGCCTTGTGGTACTCCAAGGGTGTTAGGTAGAAGGTTAGAGAGTTTGTTCTGCTAGAGGACAGCCTGCTGCCGACCATCCAGGTAGGACTGAAACCATTGAAGGGCTCTGGTATCTAGACAGAATGTTTGCAGTGTGTGGATTAAAAGTTGGTGATCAACCATATCAAATGCCTTGGAAAGATCCAAGAAGAGGGCTGAGGATATATAATTATTGTTGCGATTATGGTTTATGGTGTTGGTAAAGGCTAGGAGGGCTGAAGTAGTGCTGTGATGAGGACGGAAGCCATGTTGAGTGTCTCCCATATAGTGACTCTGGATTAGGTGGTGCATGAGTTGTCTATGAATACATTTTTCCATAATCTTTGCAAGTGGAGAGAGTATAGCTATTGGTCTATAATTGGAGAATTCAGTAGAGCTGCCTCCTTTGTGAAGTGGGATTACATAGGATATTTTCCAGATGGAGGGAACTTTAGCTTCTACTATGGTTCAATTGATTAGTATTGAGACGGGGTAAGCAATAGCATCAGCTGATTTTTGTAGGTACTCAGCAGGGAGTTGATCAGCAGAAAGTGTAGTGGGTTTTAATTTTTTGATCAAGGTACAGATAAGTGAAGTGGCGACTGGTTGGAAGCTGAACGTGAGTAGATTTCTAGGGGTGCTACTTTCAGGACCAGGGGAGCTAGGAGGTAGTTGGCTAGCTAGGGCTTGAATTATCTCAGTAAAGAATCAATAGTAGCAGCAGGGATTGGGGTTGAAGTTTGTCCAAGATATAGTAGATTATTTAAACCTGCCCAAAACTTCTGAGGGTTATTTTGATTTACTGTCTGTAAATTACAGTAGTATTGTTTTTTGTCTTGTAAAATGGATTTTTTAGTTTCGTTCCTGGATTGCCTGTATTTAATGTGATCTTGGGGGTCTTTAGAAGAACGCCATAAAGCCCATGCTTTGTTTCTAAGGGTAATTTTGAGTTTAGACTCTTTAGAAAGCCATGGCACAGTTTTTGCCTTTGTTCTCTTTGAACGAACAGGTGCATGCAAATCAAGGATCTCAAGGAATCTGTTGTTAAAGTATGCTACTGCTTCCTCTAAGGGGAGGTGTTTTAGAATAGACCAACTGCATGAGTTTAGTTCTTGTTGGAATTTGGCAGGGTCAAAGTTTTTATTGTTTCTAACCTTTCTGAGTAAGGGTTGTTGGGAAATAATGGCTTTGTGCTTAATTACATATGTGAGAAGGTGATCGCTTAGGCCATCAGGGAGGGTACCAGAGGTGCATAGTTGGGGGTGACTATTTATGAGTACCCAGTCAAGTATGCTTTCTTTTTGGTTGGGTTTACCTATCCTGGTAGGGGTGGATATGATTTGTGTAAATGCATGCAAGTTAATATGGGTGGTTGAGGATTCTGAGGAACAGGTGCCCCAGTCTATGTTAAAGTCTCCAAGTAGTAGGGTTTCTTGGGGGTAGTGACATGATAGGCAGTGCAGGATATCTTCAAGTGTAGATATATTGTTACCTGGGGGAATGTACATACAGATGATATTAATGCATTAGTTGCAATTTGGTGGCAAGAATCTCTGAGTTATTAATCTGAGGTGGTTGTATTACATACATGGTGACATTTAACTCAGATTTATAGAGTACAGCTACCCCACCCCCCTTCCCGGAAGCATGATCCAGCCTGTGTATGTTGTACCCAGGTGGTAACACTTCATTGCCTGTAGTGTTAGGTTTTAACCAGGTTTCAGATAAACAGAGAATCTCAGGGGAGTGGACATCCAGAAGTGCATGGAATCTATGTAACGTGTTATTAATGCTTCTAATATTGAGATGGCAGGCTAGGAGAGAGTTAGTTGGCCTATTAATTGTAGGTTTGTAGCTTAGATTGCAAGTAGAGGGGGTATGTGTATCTGAAGTGGGTGGGCCAGGGCTGGGGTGAATATCACCACCAAGTATTAGGTTAAGTCTATACTTGGTGATGAACTTCAGGAATTTGTTTATTAGTCCATGGTAGTGTTTAGATCTAGAGCTAATGTGCCTGGGGTTGAGATGTTGATAGACTGAACAAGATGTTGGATAGGACCTAGTACTGTAAGTATGCTTGAAGGTGGGAGGATTTACAGCTGGGGTGATAGTATGGCCTTTTGGGACCTGAAATTCTGTGAGAAACTGGTTTTCATACAAGGTAAGGAGGTATGGTGCGAACAAGAGGGGTAGTAAAGAGGAGTATATCATTATTTGTGATTCAGCTAGTGAGTTAAGGAACTGTTTTACCTGGTGATGCAACACCAGAAGATAGAGTGGTGAGGTAAAGGTACTGGAAGGGCGATGGGAGAATGCCAGATGAAAGACAATAGGTGCTATTAAAATGTAGGTAGAAGAATGGGGGTGGGAGGAATTATCCCAGATGAAAGCAGATAGGAGCTAGAAAGTGGGGGAGTGGCTATAGTACTATAAATTTAGAGGTAGTGGGTGCGGGAGGGAATTGTAGGCAGGGAGGGGAGCGAAGAGAGCCCGAGCATAGCGAGGGTGAACGTAGCGGGGCTATTACAGTTTACAAGGTTTCCTAAGGTGTCCTAAAGCTATAAGGTAAGTATTATAGTTCTTAATGTAAGAGTCACTTTACTTAAGTTACAAGGGAAGGAGGCAAACACTCAAGTAGAAAAAAGAGCCCTATGGCTGACCAAAATGGTGACCTGTGTATTTACACAACACTGTAAGTGAAAGCTTAACAAATGCTTTTTGTGTGCAACCTATTCTGCTTAAATGCTGAGAGAAACTGATTTTGTTATGTGACCAATTGCAGTCCTGTAGACTCCGTTTTGTAGGAACTGTAGAGTTCAACTAGGAAAAGAGAAAAGCAGAGATTCTAGGGTAAGTATGAAGGCAACAACAGACAGTTATTTTATAATAATACATTCAGAAAGGTTTGAGGGTGGAGGGGTAAAGTAGCACACTTCAGAATGAACTAAGATTTATAGCTAAGAAACCTAAGCAAGAGAGCAATGCAGTATATAAACACTTGCCAGATTTTAAAGATATACCAGATAAACTAAATCAATTGTTCACAATTGTACAACTGGAAAATTGCCAGTAAAAGCTCTTCAGGTATAGCTAGCCCAAGTTATTCAAGTCATAAAAGCACTTCTTCAATGTGTGTGTGCAATTTAAACATTAAAAACATACACCGTGATTTGGAACTTGACCATTATGTGTCTAATGTAGTGAGAAAATAATTCTTTGTTGCACAACCTATAAGCAAGGGTATGTCATCAAGATCCAAACATATCATTGTTCCATTGTACGCTTCTTTTATAAGACCAATCATTGAGTACATTGCCCCCTTTAGTATGTACCTAGTCAGGCATATGCAACAACTGTAGTGTCTGCAGAGATTCGTCACAAAAAGAATACATGGTGTGGAGAACAAGTCCTATATAGACTGTCTGAAAGCCTTGTCCCTATGTTCAGACTCCTACATACTGCTGAGAGGTGATCTATACTTGGCCTACAATCATCATAATCATCAATCCTCCTTTTCCCATTTTCTATGTGGGGTCAGGGTGTCATATCAACTGTCGCCATCTTTTGCAATTCAATGCCACTCTCCTACCTTCTTCGACAGTCATACCTGACTGTCTCAGGTCTTCTCTCACACAATCCATCCATCTCATTGCTTGACACACTTGTTTCTTCTTGTGTTCTATCCTGTCTGCCCTAAACCTTCTTCAACAGACTGTCTTCTGCTTTTCTGTACATGTCCAAACTACCATCATTTATTCTTTTTGACCTTCTCTGCAATTGGAGTTTTGGCTTTTGCTCTGATGTTCTCATTTCTTCATCTGTCCTACAGTGTGGATCCTACCACCCGTTTCAGGCACTTCATCTCCATAACCTCTAGCTTCTTCAACTGCTCTGCATTTTTTTGTTTTGTCCACCTTACATTTTAGATTCTTTAGCATTCTTCTGTCATACACTACCCCCCTCTGTCATTCTGTGCTAGTTGACTGCAGCCCCTATGATTTTAGCTTTGGCCTCCTCTTTCAGACTTCCCTTCTCCTCCACCATCCCCTCTCAGATATTTGAAATTGTTAACCGGTTCTACTATTTTCCATTCTATCTCAGTTTTCAGCTTTTTCTGACCCCCACCCCCATTTGTTCTCATTACAACTGTCTCTTTATTCAGTTTCATTGCATGTGCCTTCAGTTTTGCATTCCATTCCCCTATCCTTTATTGACGTTCTGGCTCAGAGTCTGTCTGTTATATCACATCAGCAGCATACAGCAACTTTGTTGATCTGTCCCCTCTGACCTGTTTGCTGATCCATGTGAGGCAGAGCCCCTCACTGACTCTGTTCAAGAGAAATCTTGACGAGTGGATGGGAGATCGTAGGTTTACCCCGGGAATCATCTCTGTATCACTGCTGGACAGAGGCACAGCAAACTAATGGGTATAGTATTCTCATCCTAAGGGGTGGTGAAAGCCACACACACTTTGGCTAGGCTTTTAAATGCCCTAGGGCAGATAGCCTAGTATGAACCTATGAATCCATAACCAGTATGAACAACAGTGGGGACAGAGCTGAACCCTGATGCACACCCACTCCCACTGGCATTCCCTCTTTGAGACAAAAACTATTCATACTTTAGTCATTAAGTCCTTGTACATAGCCTGCCCTAATTCTACCAATGGTTCTGGGACTTCAAACCATCACATGACTGCCCAAATCAGCTTTCATGGAACCTTGTCATATGCTTTCTTCAAATCTAGAAATGGGCAGTTGGCCTCTTTCCTTGGCACTAGCTTCTTCTCAACTATCTGTCTCACTGCAAATATCACGTATGCTGTGCTGCATCCTGATCTGAATCCAAACTGCTCACCTCCCATCTTGTTTTCTACTGTTCTCCACATTCATTGATCAATCGCCCTCTCCAGGACTTTCATGCAATGTGAAAGGAGTTTGATACTTCTGTACTGCACACAGTTGTGGATGTCCCTTTATTTTTGTACACTGGCACTCATGTGCTTATTCTCCAGTCATATGGGATACGATTTTCTCCCCATATTGCTCTGACGACCCTCAGGAGCCATTTCTCCTCTGTCTTACCCATCCTCTTGAATCATGTCTGCTATGACCTAATCTAAGCCTGCTGCTTTCCCTGACTTCATTTTCCTTAATATTGTTCTTACTTCTTCTAGGGTGGGCTCCTTTTTTTCTTTGTTCAGAGACTGTGTCTTGGGCAGTACAGCTTCTGTGGGGTTTTCTAGATTCAGAAGCTGCTGAATGTACTCCTTCCATCTGCCTTTGATTTCCTATGGCTGGTGAGTAGGCTGTTGCTGTCATCACTCGTGAAGAGTGTCTGAATGTCTTCTTTATCTTCATGCCTTTGCGTTGCAACCTGATATAGCTTCTTTGTTAATTTCCAGAAGGTGGTACAATTTCTCTGATGCTTTGCTCTTTACTACTGCACCTCCTCACTTGGTCTCTCTGTTAACCAATCGGTATTCCTTCCTAGCTTTGTCTGTCTTTTCTGTCTCCCACTTTTTCCTGTATTGCTTCTTTCTTGTAATGACTTCCTGGAGTTCTGCATTCCACCACCAGCTTTCCTTACATACCCTGTTCCCATACCTGACTCAGACATATACTCAGATATACTTTTCTATGGTGCTGCCATTCTTCTTCAGCTCCACATATTTCCTCCTATACTTGGGGTGCTAGACCCCTGAATAATTCATAGAACTCTTGTGCTTTCTCTCCAGTTAACTTCCAGGTCATCTGAACTCTTGTGCTTTCTCTCCAGTTAACTTCCAGGTCATCTGCTAGTCTCTGTTTGCCTTAGATACTGCTCTAATGACTGCTTGCAGCTAATTGTGGCAACCAGTCATTTATGCTGTGGGCTGACTGTTTCACTGGGAATGACTTTGCAATCACTGATTCTACCCCAGTGCTCTTTCCTTACTAGGAGGAAGTCTACCTGAGTTGCATGTTGATCACTCTTGTATGTGATCGTGTGACTGTCTCTCTTACTGAACCATGTGTTGGCCACCATCAACCCATTTTCCAGACTGAAGTCTAGAATAGCCCCTTCTTCTTTTTGCTGTTGCCCCACCAATGTGGATCAAGGCAGTCCCCATATCCTGTTCTGTCTGTCCCGATATGTGCATTCAGATCACCCATTATCAACACCAATCCATGTTGTCCTGCTTGATCTACACTATCACAACCCTGCTGTGTGGCATAGGGTGAGATTATGAATATTGTCCTATCCTTAAACTGGAGTCCAATTGCCATGAATCTGTCACTAATTTTAATGACATCCCTCACTGTCTTCTGAAACCTCTCTCTCACCACAAGTCCCACACCATTTCTAGGTTGTCCACCTCCTGTGTAGTAGAATTTGGACCCCAAGCCAAGTTGCTTTGCTGCACTGCACTGCCCTTCCATCTTATCTCCTGGATACATAGGATGTCCAGCCTCCTCCTTATCTTCATGTTATCCACTTCTAAGCTGTGTCCTGTCATGAACCTACACTGATTGCAGCAGTTCTTAGTTCATGTTTGATAGACTGATTGGATTTATGTCCAGCTTTAACTTAGCAAAGCTATCCCAGGTAACCCAAGCTGGGCCACTGAACACTAGCCAGCTAGAAGCTTATTGACCCAGGGCTGTTGGGCTTTTATTGGAGGCACACATACACCCCTTCCACCATTAGCATAGGTTGTAGTAGGCCGGGTCCTCAACCCATTTATCACTGGCAAATACCCATGCCCATTTGATGATATTAGTCAACATGAATGAATCACCAAAAGCTTACTTTACACTGTTGACTGGAGCATCCGGAGAAACCCACGTGAACACAGGGAGGACATGCAGACTCCGCACAGAAGGCACCCCAGCCAAGAATCAAACTGGAGAACCTCTTGCTGTGAGGCAACAATGTAACCACTGCACCATTTGTGGTTGTTGCTAAGCTCTGAGTTTCAACATAATTGTACATTGGTAGACTAGTGATGTTCAAAACAAAAAAACAAACCAGCAGCATCGAGAGTATAAAAGTTTAATAGTAGCAGTCTCACAGTAAAACCAAATGTAACTAGAATTAAACACAAAACTTTCAGGCATAAAAGAACCCTTCTTCAGTGTGTACTATTACATTTTTATTCTCTCTGCGCTGCTGGTTTGTTTTTTTGTTTTGTGTGTCATTGGTACTTTTAACCAGCATTAACATGAAGTGTCATCTGTTTTTTTGTATAGGCTGGTGATGTTAAAAGAAAAAAATGTCCCCCTCTCACCATAGTCCCTTTCATCCTCACCTTCATCCTATCCCACATAAATTACCCATACCTAGTTGACACTGCATGTAGTAATGCACAGTCGCACACTTCGATGTTTGATCTTTGACTTTTCTTCAGAGGAGGGGCAGTGAGTATCTCTTTTTTTAAGTTTAATTAATGCAGAACTATTCCCTGGCACTGGATTGTTGATCCTGCTTTCCATCTTTTAGTCAGATCAGAGTTGATTACTGTCTTGTATAACCCATATCAAGATTCCCAAACCTTCTTCATTCCCAGTGGAAAATGCTGTCCCCCACCACACTACAGAGGGAAAGACTAGAAATTCATACTATTCCTGCTGCAATGTGTAAATGATTACCTGACTGTTGGTTTTCTTGCTTGCTGTTAACACTTTTTTGAGAAATGGACAAGTTAATCAGACAAATAAGTACGTTTCACTTTTTTTTTAATTCCAACCCTATACTTGTTGGCAGCAGCAGCAAGTAGTGCGACTACAATGGAGAGAAGATGGCAGATGTCCCAGATGTTAACTGTTAGGAGGTGCTCCCAATCACCACCTCAGAAGAGCCACCAATCAGACTTGTGTGCAGTACCGTTATCAACATTTATTTAACTAGCCAGTAACTAGCTCGTTGTCCATCCTACCTAGAATTGTTGGTTCTCTGGTAAAACACTGCAATTGCAGATTTACAGTCAGTCAATAGCACCATTCATTAGATTTTCATAGTTCTTATTGGTTAGAAAATGCATTTATGTGCAACCCCTGTTCCGTTATGGTTTTAAATGAACTAGAATGATCTACCTCTTATATGTCTGTAACTTCGCAGAACATCTCTGATTTTGCCTCATATGTTTGCCCTGTCATTCCCCAAATTATTAATTTTCTGGTAAATCACTGCAGATGAATGCCAGTCATTAGAGTTTAATAGTTCTTATTTTTCAGAAATGCATGTCAATGCATTATCTGTTGTTCTGTTAATGTTTTAAGTGAATTTTTGTTGTCTGTAACTTAAGGCTTTCAGCTGTTAATGAACTGCTGCCTTTAGTCAACATTACAAGGTTTGATTCCTTCTACCTGTCTTTTGCCTACTGTGTACCTTTGACTAAGTTCCCTAACAAGACAGTACACCCGCACCACCCGAAAAGGGACAGTTTGTACAGGAAGTTTTCTCAGTTAACAAACAGAAAAAAAATAATTAAAAAAATGTCTCTCTTTGGGCACTTGTCCTTCCTTTTTTTATATTGTTTTGTCCAGAATATTTTTTCCTTGTAAAATCTGTGATTTTCTGGTAAATTGTTGTGGATTACAGTCGCTAAATATTAACAGGCATGTGATTTTCAGAGGTTGTATCTTTTAGAAAATGCTTGCCAATGCAAAGTTTGCTATTCTAGGAACTTTCTGAGTCTTCCTGACTGTGAGATTGTTGTGATTCCTGATATAAACAGCTGAGCAGGTACAGGGGAGGGGAGTTGCAGGGACTTGCACTTTATAGTTCTGACAGCAACGATGAGAAATATATTTCTGGTCCATCATTTATTTATTTATTCATTCACTTAATCTCAAGCAGGTATTTGAGCTGTATAGTCATACATGTGGCTGTAACCAATGGTCGTGTGTGTGTGTGTGTGTGTGTGTGTGTGTGTGTGTGTGTGTGTGTGTGTGTGTGTGTGTGTGTGTGTGTGTGGCGTGCGCTCACCCATAATTCTCAACTATCCTTCATTTTACCAAATATGCAAGGTCTCTTCCTTGTAAAATGTGTATTTTTTGCCAGCGTTATGGATTGCATTCACAACATAATGACAAACATGTTGCTTTCAGAATTTATATCTCTAAGAAAATGCTTGCTAATGTAAAACCTGTTATACTACTGACTTTCTAAGTATATAAGGACATTATTTAAAATGTATTCCCAATTTTGGGTTTTGTTTCTGATTCTTGAGCTAAGAAGTTGGGAGGGCAGTTGAGTACAATGGGTTGCACTGTATGGCTCTCACAGCAGTGACCTGAAGTACCTTTCTAGGCCACTATTTATGTATTTCTTCATTCATTTGATGATAAGTTTGGATGAGATTTTCCATTTGGATAAGGTTATCCAAAACCTTTGCTATGGTTAACAATACTATACTCCTAGAGACTCTACCTACCCTTAACATAAATTCCTCCACCATATCATGGTTCAGTAACTATTTATCAGACCATCAACAAGCAGTTCTATGCTCAGTAACTATTTATCAGACCGTCAACAAGCAGTTCTGTGGCAAGGCCAACTGTCCCCCCATTACTAGTAGCCATAGGCATCCCTCATGGGTCTATCCTTGGTCCTTTGCTGTTCTCACTTTTTACTAACCATACAGCTTCAGCCTCACTATCAAGCTTCAGTAGTGCAATACGCAGATGATACCACCATTATATGTCCTGCCCCCACCCTAAAAGAGCTTCAAACCATAACTCAAAACAACTTTACCCTTGCAGAACCATGGTTCACTAACATCAAACTTATTCTTAATCCCAAAAAGACAAAATTCATTCTCATCAGTCCTGGAAAATCTCCCCCCTCTAAACAATGACTTTACGATAAAATCTAAAGACAATAAAAAAATCAACCCAACCACACACACTAAACTGCTAGGTGTTGAAATTAACATTAATCTGAAATTTGACATACACATAGCCCAAACAATAAAGAAAGTTAACAGCAAGCTTGGTCTCCTTTATAGGAACAAACAGTTCATCACCAAACATACCAAAGTCACAATTGCAAGGACTCATCTTCTATCTATTCTCCTTTATGCCTCCCCTATCTTTACCAACCTTCGCCACAGCGAACTAAACAAAATGGAATCTTGTTACAACAAGATTGCCAAGTTTGCCACAGATGACTCTCACAG